>NC_135411.1:5219976-5402476 GCF_051991245.1 Festucalex cinctus
GCGCAACATTCCGAGTGGGAAAGCACGGAATTGCGTTACTGAATTAACAAAAAAAAAAGCAACTAAAGGGTGCAGAAAATTAAAAATTAAACTTATGATGATTAAATCATACACAAATGATTACACAAAATATACAATCGAATGTCAAATATATTTGATATATATATATTTTTTTAGACACAATCCCCTGTTATTCAGTTGTTGTTGTTTTGTTTTTTTTCCAGGTGGAGATCTATTTAAAAAAATAAAAATAAATAAAAAATGCAAACCGAAATAGTTTTTTAACCTATCCCACGTTATTTAAAAACAAAAACAAAAACAAAACAGAGTACCGGTACACATGTGTTTTTTTTCCCCCATTTTTTTTTTTTTTTTTTTTTAAACAGACTGTCACTAAATTTCAACTTTCCTTTTTAAAAAAATAATAATAATGATAATTTTTATGGCAGTTAAATGGAGCATCAATCATTTGTTGTATTTTCATTATTTGTGCTTTTGTCTAAACCTCGCTAATATTTGTGGTCCTGTAATGAAACAACCAAATTTAAAAAAAAGATTTAATAATAATAAAAAAAAATCAATTATACTACAATCCAAACACTGAAGTTTTCCTCCTGCATTTTTGTCCATTTGTATTTATTTTCTTTTGACTAAAATCTCACTTATGGCTGTTTTTTTGTAAGTATCATTTTGGCGCCATCTTGGTGCCGAGGATGTAAAAGCGTGTTGATTGACTCATGGTGGGGCCCTAATGTTCATGGGGCCCTAACGAATGGGGCCCTTATACCTTGGAGCAAACAAAATGGCCAGATTTTTTATTTTTTTAACGGCACACGTTTTCTTGATTTTCTTTTTTATCATTTTGACACCAAATATGAAGCTAACGTGTCGTCAGCCTTAACCGTCTTAGATGCTAACGTTAGCGTCGACTGAATTAGCGTTTTTCATCCAAAGGCTGCTGATGAAAGAGATGAAAAGCACATTAAAATGACACATGAAAGCTTTTTATGAAAAGCATTTTAGCTAGCTAGCTAGCTAGCTAGTGAGTTAGTTAGTTAGCTAGTGAGCTAGCACGCAATTGGGCCACAGAGAACTAAAGTAGGTTAATTCCCATATTTTGGAATACTTTCAAGTTTTGAATTTCATAGGTTGGAACCCAACCAGTAACTATGGAGGACCAAAGCTGTCAACATTAAAAATAAATGAATAAATAAATAAAAGTAAAAATAAAAATGGATATACAAAATATGATTCAAAAATGTAATTAAAAAAATATATAAATGCAAATAAGAACAACAAAAAGTATAAATAAATAAAGTCAAAATAAATACAAAAATAAATTTACATTTTTGAATGTCATTTTATATTTTTGTAATTTTACTTTCATTTATTTATGGATATATATATATATATATTTTTATTTTATTTCCATGTATATTATTTAAATTTGTAATTATATTTTTATATCTGGTTTTATGTTCACTTATATTCATGTATTTATTTATGTATTTATTTTTAATTTTGGCAGTTTTGGTCCTCCATACGTAACATGGAGGTTAACCCAAATAAAAGAGAAAAAAAAAAACGTTTTTAAGAAATTATTATAAATGGAAATAAGAACAACAAAATATATATATCCATGAATAAGTAAAAATTACATTTGTACATGTACATTTTTGAATCGCATTTTATATTTTTGTATTTTTATTTTAATGTATTTATATATATATATATATATATATATATATATATATATATATATATATATATATATATATATATATATATATATATATATATATATATATATATATATATATATATATATAATTTTAATTATATATATATTTTTTTAATCTGTTTTTATGTTCACTTTTATTCATTTATTTATTTATGTATTTATTTTTAATTTTGGCAGTTTTGGTCCTCCATATGTAACATGGAGGTTAACAAAATAAAAGAAAAAACCAAAACTGGTTGAGCTCAATCGTGCTGTGACATGCTGACGTGTCATAATTGACAGTCAACCTCGATTTAGGACCAGTTTTCATCGGGGAAAAAAAAATAAAACAAAAAACGGGAATTAGCCCGCTTTTTGTTCTCAATGGCTCAATTTAGCTTGGAAGTGTTTTGTGCAAAACCGGAAATTGGAACGTTATATAGTTGAGTCTTTTTATTATTATTATTATTCTGATTTGCATAAACTTGAATGAAGACACTGAAAATGAACGATTGATTCCTGGTCAATGTTGGACAATCCGCTTTCATTGTTTTTTTTGTTTTTTTTTTGGTGTTAAAAGTCCAAAGACACGACTGGGGGGGGGGGAGCCATTCACATGTTATGAATGTCACGTTTCGGCCTCTCGGTGGCTGACGTAGTCAAAGATATCGATATTAATATCTAGCGCATATTCCACAGACGCGACGATTTGTCCGCGTGTGCACATTTGTCACGAAAAAAAAATGCCTTAGAAGTTCACTGAAATGTATTTTGTTGTATGAGACATTTTATGGATGTTTTGACTGCTCAGTAGATCCAATTTGAAATCATGAATGTCAAATCCAAGATGGAATATTTAGATTATGTTTTCATTTTTTTTTTTTTTTTTTAAGATTAGAATGTAAAATGTTCTTTCTTCTTTCTTTTTTTTTTTTTTTGGTTTGTGCGACAAGAAAGACATTTATTTAGTGGGCTGTCCAAAAGTTTCAAGCTGATATGAATCCTAATTATATGAATGAATACTTTCTATTGTGAGAAAGTCGAATCAAGCAAAAACTTTTGTGCAAAACGTCGCGGACGTCGAACGGCGCTTTCGTTTTGTCGCTGCTTGTATTTATGATTGGTGACACTGTAAATAAATTTATTTTTATTCACACGCCATGCGTCTTTGTGTCATTCATTTTTGTCTATTATGTTTTATTATTTCGTTATGTTTGATGTCACGTTTCATTGGATGTGGTTCAAATGCGGTTTAGTCAGTTTAAAATTTTTTTTTTTTTTAAATGTTGAAAAAAAAAATCCATGCACTTCAGCTTGAAATTTAATCTTGAATTATGTTGTGATTGCATGAAATATATTCATTTGAAAGGTGTGATTTTTTCAAGAAATAAAAAAAAAAAGGCAATTTCTCGAATGATGATTTGATATCCGATCAAGTTGCCTTCAGGGAAAATCTGAAATCAGCCTTTACCCAGCCATGCTGTCTTTAAATTCTGTTGTTGCCTTCGGGGACAGTCAGAAATCTGCTTTTTCTCCAGTCATCTCTATTTTTTGTTTTTCTTCACTATAATAATAATAATAATAATAATAATAATAATAATAATAATAATAATAATAATAATAATAATAATAATTTCATCAAACATCCCTCTATCAATCAGCCAATTGTAAGTGATGTCATCAATCCATCTTCTGCAGTAGCTATCATCCAATCAAGTCAGTGTTGCCTTCGATGACCATCAGAAAAAAAGAAATTTCTGTATCCGTGGAGCCGTTTCTTGAGTCGCATGTAATCCAAATTGGTGTTGCCTTCAGGGACAGTCGGGAATCATCATTTTCTCAAAGACACCTCTATTTTTTTTTTCATCACTATAAACTGCTACCTTCAGTGACAGTCGGAAAACTGAGTTTTCACCACATATTAATCGCGTTAATCAGCGTTGGCGTCTCGTGTTGCCTTCAGGAACAGTCAGAAATCAAAGATTTCTGCATCCCTTCAGCCATTTTTTTTTTTTTAATAAAGTGTTTATGAACTTATTGAATCATAATTACTGTTGCTTTCAGGGACAGTCTGAAATCGAACTTTTCACCATACGTCCATCTATCAGTCAGTACGAAATGAATGTTTGATTCTTCAGTCTCATCAAAACTGGTGTTGCCTTCAGGAACAATCTGAAATCTAAATTTTCTCACCCGTAACTGAACTTCTGTTTCTAAATGTGCTAAAAAAAAAAATGGTCTTGTATGTTGTAGTTAACTTTTATTTTCAATTGCCTGAAGCATTTCCTGTGCGTATGTACTAAAGCGCGTGTGAATGTTTGTAAGGACTTGACTTATTTTTTTTTTTGTCACGGAGACACGTGAATGCGTCGTGGTACTCACGCGTGACCTCTGCGTGAGCTTCCGGTCCAAAAATAAGACGTGTCCAAACGCTTGCCTGCCCCGAGTGAAGAGATACGACACGCTCGCGACTGCCTTCCGGGGTCGACGTCACGTGACCGCCATTTTCTTATTGTGTCCGTCATGAACGCGCGATTGGGACATGGCCGCTTGTCTTTTGTGCTCGCTGCTGCTTCGTGCTTAACGTCACACAGCTGCCATTGCGCAATCGCTCGTCCACATTTGCCACACAAGAAAAGTGTGGAATGTTCGAGAACACTTTCTTCACACCGATACCAGTACGAGTACTGCACTCAACTTTTGAGCAGTCATTAAGACTAAGTACTGATACATTGAAATAATTTACTTATAATGATGATAATAATAATAATAATAAGTTACTTAAAAATCGGCTCATTTTCCGATATCTCGCATTGATACTCGCCCGTTCCTAATGTGCACTTACAGTCTCCTAAAAACATTACAACAAAATCAGAAGCTCTAAACTAAGCACACTTTATAAAAGTGACAAACAAAAAAAGTAACTTTTTTGTTGTTGTTGTCATTTATTACAACATTCAAGCGGTGCATTCGAGGATGGTCGGAAGTCGGAAGTTTCCGAGTTCAAACCAGGAAGTGAGTACAGGCACGCCCCCTCATTACACTTTTTTTTTATTTTTTTAAGTCAGGAAAAAAAAGGACCCCGACATCACCGACGGACTACAAGTGACGTCACTCTACAACGGCGACCCCTTTGGAAACACAGACAGTAAATGGAAAAACACAATTTACTCGAGTATAAAACTAGATAACTTTCTTCATTCATAAATGTTCAACATAATTTCACGGTAACACGACGTACGTGACAGTATGCCACATGAAATTATATGGTGAACTACTGAACTGTTTGGAATGATTATGAAATAAGATAAAAACAATAAATGAAGCAAAATTGCGAGAAGGTAAGTTTGCTGGAGGTCAAAATGAGTTTTGAGAACCGAAATAAAAAGCAGTTTATCCGCCATTTTGGTTGTTTACTTTCGCCTCGAACGCTTTCAGGTCGGAACTGGGAAACAAACATTTCGGACATTTCCGACTTCTAACTATCCTCGAATGCAGCGTTAGCATACACAAAAGATCTTGACGTCAATTGGCTATCGCAACTGTCACTCACAGGTAAGCCCTGACGTGATTGGCCAGGCGGAAGTTTGACCAGCCTCCCCGGCAGTACGGCAGACGCCAAAGGGTAACGAAGTCCCACTCTGACGTTTCCTCTTCTCTGTCAACGCGACTCTCGCGCGAACATTAAAAAAAAATAATGAGACATTTTTAAACCCCCTTCATGACTGCTCGCTCTACAAGTGTGACTTCCACTTCGACGCGGTCCCCTCGCTACTCTCCACTTGTTCTCGCGCAGTCCCGGTGAGCCATCTCGACGAAAGTGAGAGCTTTGCGAAAAGGGGGGCGTCACCCACTGCAGTCTGTCCCGCTCGCTCGCTGGCTCCATCCGAGCCGGCCCGGCGCTCACCGTCCACAAGGCACAAGACGCAGGAGGACACCGTGAAGAGGAAGAGGAAGAGGAGAAGACACAAGTGAAGCCGAGACAATGTCGGCCCCCAAGCGACAAGACACCCGGAAGCTCTTCGAGAACTTGTCCGGCGCCGGGAAGGCCGTCGCAGTGCTCACCAGCGGCGGAGATGCCCAAGGTAACAATCGGCGGGTTCCATTATCGGACGGCGCCGATGTTGAACGGGGACTAATATTATCAATAATATATTGGGAAAAACAGAATTCCATTCTCTTATTTAAGATGTTCCGCCTTTTTTTTTTGACAAGCATCACTACTCACTTGGTTTCGTCATTATGTACTCGCTAACGTGAAAGCAAGACAGTTTTCCCTTGATAGGAAATTTGTGTTGCCTTGGTAACCGAGAATTCGTCCACATAAATGAGGACGTGTCCGATAATGGAATCATGTCTTCCGCGGCGGCAAGTTAATTTAATGATGGACGTTAGACTGCACCAAAAGAAAAAGAAAAAAAAAAGCTCCAGACCGAGTACATTTATTATTATTAATAATTCATATGATTGTTTTTACTTCCAATACATAGAAGTGTTCCCATGGAGGAGCATTTTTAATTGAGTTTTATTGGGAGGTTATGCAACAGCAACGTTAGCGCGCACAAGCACACAATTTGGAGGAGTTTGTGTATGTGTCGACATCAACAAGTGCTATTTCTATTTAAAATAATAATAATAAAAATCCATCCGTCTGTCCTTGATGATATCGATTTGCACTTGCGCACAAAGAAGTAACCAAAAAAGGCAAAGCAATGTAGCTTATTTTCTTTTTTTTTTAATTTTCTGTAGCTTGTCACAATTCGTGTCGCACAAGCGCGCAGGATGAGTCGTGACCGTCACGCTACCAAACGTCAAATACGACCACTTCCGTTTAGTGACTTTCACAATAAGAGCGAGCGTGCCTATCTTAGGCGGAGCTTCGCTTTTTACGTTCGAAAGGCAAAAGCGGGGATTTGTTTGCTCGTGGCTGCCGCGTGAGCGCTTGACGGGCGACCTGGAAAAGCGACGCAGCGCCTACGTGAGGAGAAGCAAGTCGGCTGGCCCGCCGGTCAAATGCAGGAAATGAACGGACGCCGCACAACAGGGAATTGCAATACGTCATACGTCACGATGATAAATACATGTCACCTGTTCATCCACTTTTAGAGATGGAAGGTTCATTGGTTAGCATCCAATGGGGGATTTCATGCCACGTTATTTTGTTTTTATTCGTATAATTTTGAATCATTCTGAAAAAGAAAAAAAATATGCTATTGTTTGTTTTTTGTTTTTTTTTTGTTTTTTTTAGGGATGAACGCGGCGGTCCGAGCGGTGGTCCGCATGGGGATTTACGTGGGAGCCAAAGTCTACTTTATACATGAGGTGTGTAGATGTTAAAGCAACAAGTGATAACATATGAAAAGTGGAGGGGAAAAAAATGTCAACGTTACAAAGATTTCTTCAAACGTGTGCGGTGACACAAAAAAACAAACGACGAATGTGTTTGGAACATGAAAATAGTAATAAAAATGTGACGGTAGTTGACTAGTTAGGGTTAAGAAGTCAGCAATGAAAATGGAAATTGCGAGAAAGATAAAAAAAAATGCAGAAAAAAACGTGACGTTTAAAAAGTAATAGTAAAAAAAAGAGAGAAAAAAATCAAAAATGCCACACGGGAAAAAAATGACAATAGGTAAGAGAAATATTATACTGCTAAAATGTTGAAAATGGTTAAATAAAGTTGTAAAATGACACACTGGAAAAAAAAAAACAAGTGGAAAAAAAATATTAACAAAAATTAATAAAGCGACTTTGTTAAAAATGTGAACAAGGTGGGAAAAAAGTGGCAAAAAAACAAAAGTGACATTCTTATAAAGTGGAAAAAAAAGTAAAAAATGAAATGATAACATTCTTGGAATGTAAAAAAAAAAGTAAAATGCGACATTAAACAAAACATGGAAAAAGTTGCATTGCTAAAAATATGAAAAAAATGACATTGTTAAACATGAATAAATGCAAATGTGACATTCTTAAAAAGTGGAAAAAGTGAAGAAATGACAGTGGCGTTAATAAATGTGTAACGCAACATTGTGAATCAATTAAAACATGAAAAAAAAAGATGTCATTGGTCAAATGTGAAACCATAAAAAAAATCTGAAATGTGACATTCCACAAACTTGAAAAAGTCGGGAATGTTAAAAACGTGAAGAGTGGCATTGTTAAAATGTGAGCAACATGACAAATGAAAGAAAGATACATGTGAGAAAAGTTATATTGTGAATAAGTGAAAATAATTGTTAATAAAAAAAAAACTGAAAAATAAAAACAAATACCTGAAATTGTTTAAAGCACATATTTTAGTGTTGGTTTACACTTAAAAAAAAAAATTTTTTTATATATATATATATATTTATTTATTTTTTTAAATATGACAACATTTAAAAATCAAACAGTCAAATCAAGACATTGTGTAAAAAGTTTAAAAAAAAAAAAGTCACTTGAGTGAAGTGGTTAAGTTTGAGGAGGCGTCCTGCTTTGAGCGTCCGTTGAATTGCTAATTGGATGAAAGTCGTGATCCTCGCTGACTCCGTTTTATCCTCTCACGAAATCCTCTTCCGCTTTTCACTTTGGCGGTCGTTCAGCGTTTCTTTCTTTTTTTTTTTTTTTACCCCAAGAAACATTTGAAGTACGTTCGCGTTCCCTGTTGAGTCAATGGAGTCATTTGATTTTGTGGACCGGACAACATCAGCGCTTCCGTTCAACATTATTACCTCCGCCAAGGAGGTTCGCTTTTCATGGCTGATGAACATGAAGAATATCCAGGAAGACGAATCGCATTCTGACCTCATTCAACACGCGTCGTCTGAGGCTACAAGCCACGTTGCTATCAAATGACTTTAAAAAAGCAAAATTAAAAGGAAATTGTTGACGAAGTGTCTTTGGTGACCCTGACATGATTTGAACACGCAACCTTCTGATCTGGAGTCAGACGCGCTGCCGTTGCGCCACAGAGTCTGGCTGTCATTGTTCCTATTAAATATGGACAAAATTATCAAAACATAAAAAAAAAATTTCCATGGACAAAATGAAAGGCAAATATGACACAATGAGAAAAAAAAATAATTTCAAATATACGACAGTGAATGAAAATGGGAAAATGTCAAGATGTGTGACGTTGGAAAATAAATAAACAAATAAATATATATATAGTAGCAAAATCCCAGAAAAATGTAAAGAAATTAAAAACAACATCACTGAAAAAATGTCAAACAAATGTGACTGCAAAAATACATATATTTAAAAAATGTGACAGTAAAAATGTTAAACTACGACGCTGAAAAAAAATGAAAGAAAAAATGAGGATTTTTTTTTTAAATGTAACATTAAAAAACATTAAAAATTGGACAGTGACAATGTGTAAATAGTAATAGTAAACAGTACATAATGATGAAAAATAAACAAACAAGCAAACAAACAAACAGATAAATAAATAAATGAAAAAATGACATTGAAATGTGACATTTTGTAAAAACAGGAAATATGACCCCAAAAAATAAGAAATAAGAAAACAATAAATTAAAAACAATGTGACAATGAAATATCAGTTTTAAAAAATGTGGCAGAGAATAAAAGTAAAGACAATGAAAGTTAAGACAATGTAAAAAAAAACTAAACAAATGCAAAGAAATGTTAAAAAACAAACAAACAATGCACGTACAATGGATGTGACAGTAAAAAAATGTTCAAATTGAGAAGATGTAAAAATGTGACAGTTGAAGCAATTTTAAAAATGTGTTAAATAAATAGGCCAATATGATGGTGTAAAAAAAAAAAATACTGTAAAAATTGTCACAGCATAAAATATTATTATTTTAGAGGACAAATGCAAAGAAAGTAAAAACATTGGGAGTTTGAAATTAAAAAAAAAAAAAAAAAGTAGCAGAGAAAAAACACGACGACAAAGTAAAAAAAAAAAAAAAAAAAAAGTAGCAGAGAAAAAACAAGACGACAAAGTAAAAAAAAAAAAAAAAAGGTAGCAGAGAAAAAACACGACGACAAAGTAAAAAAAAAAAAAAAAGTATACCGGTAAATAAAATGTTTAAAAAAAAATATATGTATATATGCATATGAAAAACGTGTCACTAAAAACAGTGTTTGTCCCACAGGGCTACCAGGGCATGGTGGATGGCGGCGACAACATCAAGGAGGCGTCGTGGGAAAGCGTCTCCAGCATGTTGCAAGTGGTGAGCGCAACAAAATGCAATGTGCAACGTATACGCCCTCTTGAACCTTGACCCCCCCCCCCCCGCAGGGCGGCACTGTGATCGGCAGCGCCCGCTGCAAAGCCTTCCGCACGCGCGAGGGCCGCCTGCAGGCGGCGCTCAACCTGGTGCAGAAGAGCATCGCCAACCTCTGCGTCATCGGCGGAGACGGAAGCCTCACCGGGGCCAATCTCTTCCGGGAGGAGTGGAGCGGACTCCTGGATGAGCTCCTGCAGAAAGGTGAGCGAGGCCTTCGTCGGCAGCCACTTGGAGAATGCGGGCATCCGTCCTTGCATGCCGAGTGAGCACTCAAAAAAGCTAAAGAAAAAAAAATGACAGCAATGCAACAAGAATGACTTCGAAGAAAACCTCTCAGTGACATATGTCAGACTGAGAACATCCATCTGGAGAATGTGGGCATCCATCCTTGCATGCCGAGGGAGCACCCAAAAAAGCGAAACAAAAAAATGACAGCAATGCAACAAGAATGACTTCGAAGAAAACCTCTCAGTGACATATGTCAGACTGAGAACATCCATCTGGAGAATGTGGGCATCCATCCTTGCATGCTGAGTGAGCACTCAAAAAAGCTAAACAAAAAAAAGAAATGATAGCAATGCAACAAGAATGACTAGAAGAAACCCTCTCAGTGACATATGTTACACTGAGAACATCCATCTGGAGAATGTGGGCATCAATTCTTGCATGCCGAGTGAGCAACTCAAAAAAGCTAAACAAAAAAAAAAAATGACAGCAATGCAACAAGAATGACTTCAAAGAAAACCTCTCAGTGACATATGTCAGACTGAGAACATCCATCTGGAGAATGTGGGCATCCATCCTTGCATGCTGAGTGAGCACTCAAAAAAGCTAAACAAAAAAAAGAAATGATAGCAATGCAACAAGAATGACTAGAAGAAACCCTCTAAGTGACATATGTTACACTGAGAACATCCATCTGGAGAATGTGGGCATCAATTCTTGCATGCCGAGTGAGCAACTCAAAAAAGCTAAAAAAAAAAAAAAAATGACAGCAATGCAACAAGAATGACTTCAAAGAAAACCTCTCAGTGACATATGTCAGACTGAGAACATCCATCTGGAGAATGTGGGCATCCATCCTTGCATGCTGAGTGAGCACTCAAAAAAGCTAAACAAAAAAAAAAAAATGACAGCAATGCAACAAGAATGACTTCAAAGAAAACCTCTCAGTGACATATGTCAGACTGAGAACATCCATCTGGAGAATGTGGGCATCCATCCTTGCATGCTGAGTGAGCACTCAAAAAAGCTAAACAAAAAAAAGAAATGATAGCAATGCAACAAGAATGACTAGAAGAAACCCTCTCAGTGACATATGTTACACTGAGAACATCCATCTGGAGAATGTGGGCATCAATTCTTGCATGCCGAGTGAGCAACTCAAAAAAGCTAAACAAAAAAAAAAAATGACAGCAATGCAACAAGAATGACTTCGAAGAAAACCTCTCGGTGCCATATGTCAGACTGAGAACATCCATCTGGAGAATGTGGGCATCCATCCTTGCATGCCGAGTGAGCACCCAAAAAAGCGAAACAAAAAAATGACAGCAATGCAACAAGAATGACTTCGAAGAAAACCTCTCAGTGACATATGTCAGACTGAGAACATCCATCTGGAGAATGTGGGCATCCATCCTTGCATGCCGAGTGAGCAACTCAAAAAAGCTAAACAAAAAAAATAAATGACTGCAATGCAACAAGAATGACTTTGAAGAAAACCTCTCAGTGCCATATGTCAGACTGAGAACATCCATCTGGAGAATGTGGGCATCCATCCTTGCATGCCGAGTGAGCACCCAAAAAAGCGAAACAAAAAAATGATAGCAATGCAACAAGAATGACTAGAAGAAACCCTCTCAGTGACATATGTCAGACTGAGAACATCCAGCTGGAGAATGCGGGCATCAATCCCACTACTTCTTGTACGGAAGCACTCTATCACTTGAGCTAATTACCCTTGTTGTCATGCTACTTTTCACACTTAGAGAGATGTTCAAAAGTAAATGAAAATCACTCCAAGACAACCATGTGGAGAATAGGGGCATTGGAACCACGACCAGCCTTTCACATTTGGAGAAAACTTAAAAATTGCCTGAAAATGGAGGACACGAACGACCACCTGGAGAATGTGGGCATCCATTTTACTGCTGCTTGCAAGGCAAGCTTTCTACAGAAAAGTTAAACTGTGACCACAATACCACAAAAAAAGGGACTGGAAAGAATTTTGATGTGTCAGTCTGGGAAGAACAGCCATCTGGAGAATCTGGGCGTCGGTCTCACTACTTGCATACACCTGTTGACTATGCTCAGCAAGCAATCTCAAAAAGTTAAAAGATGACTGCAATACAATTAAAAAAAAAGAACTGTCTGTATCATGTGTCAGTCTGACAAAAGCAGCCATTTGGAGAATGTGGGCATTGATCCCATGACCTCACCCATGCAAAGTGCATGTGTTAAGTGACAGGGAATGCAGGAACAATTTCAGTGAGTGGCTTTTACACAGCGAAACAAGTGGACGACCTCAGTGCCAAACTGAAGCGCAACCATCTGGAGAATGTGGGTATCCATCCTTGCATGCTAAGTGAGCACTCAAAAAGCTTGAAAAAAATGACAGCAATGCAACAAGAATGACCAGAAGAAAACCTCAGAGTGACATATGGCACACTGAGAACATCCAGCTGGAGAATGCGGGCATCAAGCCCACAGTGGCAACAATACCACAAAAAAAGGGAATTGGAAAGAAATTTTATGTGTCAGTCTGGGAAGAACAGCCATCTGGAGAATCTGGGCGTCGGTCCCACTACTTGCATACAAATCTTCATTGGAACAACTACACTTGTTGACTATGCTAAGCAAGTTCTCTCCAAAAAGTTAAAAGGGACTGCAATGCAAAAAAAAAAAAAGGCTCTGTATCACGTGCAGCCATTTGGAGAATGTGGGCATTGATCCCATTACCTCACCCATGCGAAATACATGTTACGTGACAGGGAATGCAGGAACAATTTCAGTGAGTGGCTTTTACACAGCGAAACAAGTGGACGACCTCAGTGTCAAACTTCAGCTCATCCATCTGGAGAATGTGGGCATCCATCCCCCTATCTTCCATTAAGGAAACGTATCTTTCATACAGTAAAATAAGTGTTTAAAAAAAAAGAAGCATTACAGTGGGGAGGGAGGTCTGCATTGCTCAGAGTGTCCTGTAGGACATGAACATCCTTAGGGAGAATGTGGGCATCCATCTTTCTATCTTCCATTAAATGATCTATTTTCTTTTACACAGTCAACTCAGTGGTAAAAAAACAACAACAACAAAACAAAACAGTGGCCAGAAATTTTCATTGCACATTGTGTCCTGTCACTGAAGGAACAAGAACAACCTTGTGGAGAATGTGGGCATCTGCCCAACTGTCTTCCATTAAATAAACTGGTGTCTTTCACACTGTAAACTAAGTTAAAAAAAAAAAAACACTACAAAAAAAAATAAAAATCCTCTTAGTTCTGAGTGTCCTATGGCTACGACCATATGGAGAATGCGGGCACGGCTCTCCCGACTAAGTGTGCCGTGTTGCGGCGGCAGGCGCCATCAGCGAGGAGGCGGCGCGCAGCAACTCGGCCCTGCACATCGTGGGCATGGTGGGCTCCATCGACAACGACTTCTGCGGCACCGACATGACCATCGGGACCGACTCGGCGCTGCACCGCATCATCGAGGTGGTGGACGCCATCATGACCACCGCGCAGAGGTCCGCCCACAAACGCGCCGCCATTTTTTTTTTTTTTTTTTTAATGTCGCTTGCCTTTTGACTTTTCTCCTCTTCCGTTTTTAGCCACCAGAGGACCTTCGTGCTGGAGGTGATGGGTCGCCACTGCGGGTACGTGCGTGCGTGCGCCCGCTGGGGCCGATGACGTTGCCGTGGCAACGCAAACTGCTTGAAATCTGATTGGAAAAAAAAAAAAAAAAAAAAATCCACTTACACATGATGGAATAAACTTTTTTTTTTTAATGTATTGTTTATACTTTACTAGACTTGGGCCAAAATTACATTATTCTAAAGGTATGAAAATTAAATGGAAAAAAAAAAATATATATCACCGTATATCAGTATTAAAATTATATCTCTAAAATGACCGTTTATTTATTTATTTTTTTTAAATAACAGCATTATTTTTAACTGTGTGTAGATACTTGGCATTGGTCAGCGCTCTGGCATGTGGAGCCGACTGGGTGTTTTTTCCTGAAATGCCTCCTGAAGACGGCTGGGAGGACAACATGTGCCAGAAGCTGTCCGAGGTAACGCGCGCGCACACCCACGCGTGCACAAACGGTACAAAGAGTCCAAAAGTGACAGCATCGCAAAAAAAAAAACAAAAAAAAAATGTATTGAAGAAAAGCTCAGAGGGAGAACGCAGGCACCAAATTCACTGCCTGTTAACTCATTTACTCCCAATAACGTATAAATACGTTTTTTTTATGCTAGAGCATACAGAAGGCTTTGATGCAGCCTCTCAACTGCAAAGAACGGTTGCAGAAATGGTAGTTATTACACAAACGGCCAGCAGGTGGCGGCAGAGCAAAGGAGATCAACCAGGGCCATGTAGAAAAAAAGCTAAATAACTTACAATTTTGAATCGATTTGCGAAAACTGATGAAACTTAGCTCTCTTCTAATGCTAATTGCTGCAAAACGGAAACAGATAGAAACATACTTTTTTTTTCCTGATGAAAGAAGAGACTTGAATATTTCTTTTGATAGGTTCCATGTTTTTATAGCAATAGAACACAATATTCTGTGGGCCTTGCAAAATCATTCAAAATCCAGTAAAACAGCCGGGAGCGAACGGGACTGCGAAATGTCAAAATGGCGGCGAGTGAATGAGTTAAATGCCAAGCGAGTGCTCGCACACTTGAGATCAATCCCAAAGTGTTTTAGTGCCCCACAACTTCAATTCAAGACAAACCGGACGGTAATTGTTGCTCGTTTCAAAACTGACGTATAAAAGAGCGACTCTGGTGGGACTTCAACCCACCGTTGCATTACTGGAGTGTTTCGAGAGGTCTAACACACGACCCATTGTGCCACAGAGCCTGCAGCTCTAGTTATTACACCTGAGCCAAATTCCCCTTTCAGTCCCCAAATTTTTTTTTTTTTTGCCCATTGTACCTCTAACCTCAGAGCCTGCAGAGGTATCAAATCCAGGTCCAGAAAGTACATTTCATGCCACAATGTAGCTTTCGCCACAGGTGCTTCTCACAGAGAGGTCTTTTACCTGAGGAGAAACGTCCGTGGCTAAAGCCGCAAAAACTGCGGCATGTTTTTGACTTTCTCAACCTGGACTTTTTATCTCTGTGGTCCATAAGCCAAAAAGTGGTTAAGTGTGGAAAAAGTGTTTTTGTTTTTTGTTAAAAAGAGACACCTGTCAGACTCCAACTCACACTTTGAACTCCTTCCCATTATTTAAAAGTCTACTTCGTTGTTTTATAGTCCACAGCCTGGTGGCAGGTATCACTGAAAGATACCAAGACTGGTTGGTGGGATTGAAGGAAGCTTAATTTGACGAGATTGTGGATTGCCAAGCAGTTTTGGTTGCAGGAAACCTGTGACTGTAGTAATCCAGTTTCTTTGTGACTGGGATAAAGATGGCACATTTGAAGCAGGGCTGGGACTGCATTTAGCTCCAGAGCTATTGAAACCCGAGTGAAGACCGGAGACCATCCGGGCCAGGAGCCTTCCCGATCGTTCGCTGCTTGATGAGCCGACTCGCAACCTGTTCTTGAAGGTTCATTGAAGGACTGGCTAAGGGCACAGATGTCCTCTTTAGTTGCTGAAATGGATAGCACACTGTAAAGTGATGTTAGCTAGCAGGCCAGTCATTCTGTTTCGCTAAATGACTGAAAAACAAACCCCACCTAGCATTTTATACATACCAGTGAGAAAATGCTTTCATGCTTTCCAACCTGAGGCCACTCCATCCTGAGGCGGTCTTGCGATCGTTTCTGTACACTTGATTTATCCTCTTCACCCAAAAACTGGTGCAACACGAAAACTACACATTTTTGTCATTGTTTTAATTCAGGTGAGTGGTATCTTTGATCCTATTAACTCATTCACTCGCCGCCATTTTCACATTTCGCAATCCCGTTCGCTCCCGGCTGTTTTACTGAATTTTGACTGATTTTGCAAGACCCGCAGAATATTGTGTTCAATTGCTACAAAAGCGGGCGGCACGGTAGTCGAGTGGTTAGCACGTCGGCTTCCCAGTTCTGAGGTCTCCGGTTCGAGTCCAGGCTCGGACCTTCCTGGGTGGAGTTTGCATGTTCTCCCCGTGCCCGCGTGGGTCTTCTCCGGGTACTCCGGTCGACTCCCACATTCCAAAGACATGCATGGCAGGTTAATTGGGCGCTCTGAATTGTCCCTAGGTGTGCTTGTGCGTATGGATGGTTGTTCGTCTCTGTGTGCCCTGCGATTGGCTGGCAACCAGTCCAGGGTGTCCCCCGCCTTCTGCCCAGAGCCAGCTGAGATAGGCGCCAGCACCCCCCGCGACCCTTGTGAGGAATAAGCGGTCAAGAAAATGGATGGATGGATGGATGCTACAAAAGCATGGAACCGATCAAAAGAAAGATTAAAGTCTCTTCTTTCATCAGGAAAAAAAAAAAGTATGTTTCTATCTGTGCAGCAATTAGCATTAGAAGAGAGCTAAGTTTCATCAGTTTTCACAAATCTATTCAAAATTGTAAGTAATTGAGTTTTTTCTCAACATGGCCCTGTTTGATCTCCTTTGCTCTGCTGCCACCTGCTGGCCGTTTGTGTAATAACTACCATTTCTGCAACCGTTATTTGCAGTTGAGAGGCTGCATCAAAGCTTTCTGTATGCTCTAGCATGAAAAAAAACAAAAAAAACGTATAAATACATCTTTGGGACACTTTAAACATAAAAAAAATACGTATTTACACGTTATTGGGAGCAAATGAGTTAATAAGCTATAGGTTATTTTCAAACTTAAAATCCAACATATTTTGGTCAGTTGGACTCTACTCGGGGGTATGGTCTTCTATAATTTATGACGGCCTGTGGGACTCCCCGCACTGACCAGAGACGATGACAGAAAACTGGTTCTTCAGCTCTCTGCATAACTTATCTCTGCGACGTTTAATTCCTTTAGGACGGGAGTTGAGCAGTTTTCCAGCTGGTTCCTGATCAGATTTTATAGGCCTGGTGGAGTTGGCAAAATGAACCACGTGAAACATCTTGTTTGAAATAGAAAATATTCACAGAAGCTGATGTACTTTAGGATGTGACATGTCTTTATCTTCATCGAAACTGCCAGTTCCAGAATCAGTTGCTTCTCGACCAACTTAAAATGTTGGTGCGCTGTCCATTGTACAACAGAGCCTGCTGACAGAGACTTGGAATGTAACTATAAAAGACCACAACCTAAACTAGATGTGCCAAAGTCCTGTCTTCGAGAACCCTCTTGAGGACTGCACCTCCTAACCGAAAGGTTCTAAGTGGAGAGAGAGTGAAAGCACAGATTCATTTTCAGAGTAATGTTCCATGAATTTTGACACTGGTGGGAGTCAAACCCACAACCTTTGAATTGCCTCTTAGTAAGCATCTTAGAAATCCAATGCGCTGTCCATTGCGCCACAGAGCCTGATGACATACACTTTGGAATGATAATATAAACAACAACCTAAAGATTCGAGCCTGGCATACAACACATGTTCAAAGTACTAAAATGTGACTCTAGTGAGAGTCGAACCTACAACCTTGGAATTGCCTCTTATTTACTAACAAGAGCCCACTGCACTGTCCATTGTGCGACAGAGCCTGAATGCTCAGTTTTTGTAATGTTTATAGAAAAAAAAATACTGTAAACAGAGGCTGAGGTTTAATGTTAAGTACTATTCAACTAAAATCTGACTCCGGTGGGAGTCGAACCCACAACCTTTGAATTTCCTCTCATTCATGAACCTAGAAGTCCAATGCGCTGTCCATTGCACCACAGAGCCTCATGTTTTGGACTTTGGAATGATAATATAAACAACAACAACCTAAAGATTCGAGCTCTACAGATGATTCGTTCAAAGTACCATTCAACTAAAAACTGACTCTGGTGGGAGTCGAACTCACAACCTTTGAATTGCCTTGTATTTACTGACCTAGAAGCCCAATGCGCTGTCCATTTCACCACAGAGCCTGATGACATTGACTTTGGAATGATAATATAAACAACAACCTAAAGATTCAAGCATTGCAGATGATTCATGTTCAAAGTACCATTCAACTAAAACCTGACTCTGGTGGGAGTCGAACCCACAACCTTTGAATTGCTTCTTATTAACTAACTTAGAAGTCCAACGCGCTGTCCATTGCGCCACAGAGCCTGATGACTTAGACTTTGGAATGATAATATAAACAACAACAACCTAAAGGTTCGCGCATGAAAGATGATTCATGTTCAAAGTACCATTCAATTAAAATCCGACTCTGGTGGGAGTCGAACCCACAACCTTTGAATTGCCTCTTATTAACTAACCTAGAAGTCCAATGCGCTGTCCATTGCGCCACAGAGCCTGATGACTTAGACTTTGGAATGATAAAATAAACAACAACAACCTAAAGATTCGAGCATTAAAGATGATTCATGTTCAAAGTACCATTCAACTAAAATCTGACTCTGGTGGGAGTTGAACCCACAACCTTTGAATTGCCTCTTATTAACTAACCTAGAAGTCCAATGCGCTGTCCATTGCGCCACAGAGCCTGATGACTTAGACTTTGGAATGATAAAATAAACAACAACAACCTAAAGATTCGAGCATTAAAGATGATTCATGTTCAAAGTACCATTCAACTAAAATCTGACTCTGGTGGGAGTTGAACCCACAACCTTTGAATTGCCTCTTATTAACTAACCTAGAAGTCCAATGCGCTGTCCATTGCGCCACAGAGCCTGATGACTTCAACTTTGGAATGATAACATAAACAACAACAACCTAAAGATTCGAGCCTTGAGGTTTCATGTTCAAAGTACTATTCAACTAAAATTTGACTCTGGCGGGAGTTGAACCCACAACCTTTGAATTGCCTCTTACTAACAAGCCTAGAAGGCCAATTCGCTGTCCATTGCGCCACAGAGAGTGATGACACAGACTTTGGAATGATAACATAAACATCAACAACCAAAAGCTTCGAGCGTTGCAAAAGATTCATGTTCAAAGTACCATTCAACTAAAATCTGACTCTGGTGGGAGTCGAAGCCACAACCTTTGAATTGCCTCTTACTAAGAAACCTAGAAGTCCAATGCGCTGTCCATTGCGCCACAGAGCCTGACGACTTAGACTTTGGAATGATAACATAAACAACATCAACCTAAAGGTTCGAGCATTAAAAATGATTCATGTTTAAAGTACCATTCAACTAAAATCCGACTCTGGTGGGAGTCGAACCCACAACCTTTGAATTGCCTCTTACTAACTAACCTAGAAGTCCAATGCGCTGTCCATTGCGCCACAGAGCCTGATAAGTTTGACTTTGGAATGATAATATAAACAACAACAACCTAAAGATTCGAGCATTAAAGATGATTCATGTTCAAAGTACCATTCAACTAAAATCTGACTCTGGTGGGAGTTGAACCCACAACCTTTGAATTGCCTCTTATTAACTAACCTAGAAGTCCAATGCGCTGTCCATTGCGCCACAGAGCCTGATGACTTAGACTTTGGAATGATAATATCAACAACAACAACCTAAAGATTCGAGCATTAAAGATGATTCATGTTCAAAGTACCACTCATCTAAAATCTGACTTTGGTGGGAGTCGAACCCACAACCTTTGAATTGCCTCTTATTTACTGACCTAGAAGTCCAATGCTCTGTCCATTGCGCCACAGAGCCTGATGACTTAGACTTTGGAATGATAATATAAACAACAACAACCTAAAGGTTCGCGCATGAAAGATGATTCATGTTCAAAGTACCATTCAACTAAAACCTGACTCTGGTGGGAGTCGAACCCACAACCTTTGATTTACTTCTTATTAACTAACTTAGAAGTCCAACGCGCTGTCCATTGCGCCACAGAGCCTGATGACTTATACTTTGGAATGATAATATAAACAACAACAACCTAAAGATTCGAGCATTAAAGACGATTCATGTTCAAAGTACCATTCAACTAAAACCTGACTCTGGTGGGAGTCGAACCCACAACCTTTGAATTACTTCTTATTAACTAACTTAGAAGTCCAACGCGCTGTCCATTGCGCCACAGACCCTGATGACTTGGACTTTGGAATGATAATATAAACAACAACAACAACCTAAAGATTCGAGCATTACAGATGATTCATGTTCAAAGTACCACTCATCTAAAATCTAACTCTGGTGGGAGTCAAACCCACAACCTTTGAATTGCCTCGTATTTACTGATCTAGAAGTCCAATGCGCTGTCCATTGCGCCACAGAGCCTGATGACTTAGACTTTGGAATGATAACATAAACAACAACAACCTAAAGATTCGAGCATTAAAGATGATTCATGTTCAAAGTACCATTCAACTAAAACCTGACTCTGGTGGAAGTCGAACCCACAACCTTTGAAATGCTTCTTATTAACTAACTTAGAAGTCCAACGCGCTGTCCATTGCGCCACAGAGCCTGATGACTTCAACTTTGGAATGATAACATAAACAACAACAACCTAAAGATTCGAGCCTTGAGGTTTCATGTTCAAAGTACTATTCAACTAAAACTTGACTCTGGCGGGAGTTGAACCCACAACCTTTGAATTGCCTCTTACTAACAAGCCTAGAAGGCCAATTCGCTGTCCATTGCGCCACAGAGAGTGATGACACAGTCTTTGGAATGATAACATAAACATCAACAACCAAAAGCTTCGAGCGTTTCAAAAGATTCATGTTCAAAGTACCATTCAACTAAAATCTGACTCTGGTGGGAGTCGAACCCACAACCTTTGAATTGCCTCTTACTAAGAAACCTAGAAGTCCAATGCGCTGTCCATTGCGCCACAGAGCCTGAAGACTTAGACTTTGGAATGATAACATAAACAACATCAACCTAAAGGTTCGAGCATTAAAAATGATTCATGTTCAAAGTACCATTCAATTAAAATCCGACTCTGGTGGGAGTCGAACCCACAACCTTTGAATTGCCTCTTATTATCTAACCTAGAAGTCCAATGCGCTGTGCATTGCGCCACAGAGCCTGATGACTTAGACTTTGGAATGATAATATAAACAACAACAACCTAAAGATTCGAGTATTAAAGATTATTCATGTTCAAAGTACCACTCATCTAAAATCTGACTCTGGTGGGAGTCGAACTCACAACCACAACATTGCAGATGATTCATGTTCAAAGTACCATTCAACTAAAGGCTGACTCTGGTGGGAGTCAAACCCACAACCTTTGAATTGCCTCTTATTCACTAACCTAGAAGTCCAACGCGCTGTCCATTGCGCCACAGAGCCTGATGACTTAGACTTTGGAATGATAATATAAACAACAACAACCTAAAGATTCGAGCATTACAGATGATTCATGTTCAAAGTACCATTCAACTAAAACATGACTCCGGTGGGAGTCGAACCCACAACCCTTGAATTCCCTCTCATTAATGAACCTAGAAGGCCAATGCGTTGTCCATTGCACCACAGTGCCTGATGACTTAGACTTTGGAATGATAATATAAACAACAACAACCTAAAGATTCGAGCGTTAGAGATGATTCATGTTCAAAGTACCACTCATCTAAAATCTGACTCTGGTGGGAGTCGAACCCACAACCTCTGAATTGCCTCGTATTTACTGACCTAGAAGGTCCAATGCGCTGTCCATTGCGCCACAGAGCCTGATGACTTAGACTTTGGAATGATAATATAAACAACAAAACCTAAGGATTCGAGCATTAAAGATGATTCATGTTCAAAGTACCACTCATCTAAAATCAGACTCTGGTGGGAGTCGAACCCACAACCTTTGAATTGCCTCGTATTTACTGACCTAGAAGTCCAATGCTCTTTCCATTGCGCCACAGAGCCTGATGACTTATACTTTGGAATGATAATATAAACAACAACAACCTAAAGGTTCGCGCATGAAAGATGATTCATGTTCAAAGTACCATTCAATTAAAGTCCGACTCTGGTGGGAGTCGAACCCACAACCTTTGAATTGCCTCTTATTAACTAACCTAGAAGTCCAATGCGCTGTCCATTGCGCCACAGAGCCTGATGACTTACACTTTGGAATGATAATATAAACAACAACAACCTAAAGATTCGAGCATTAAAGACGATTCATGTTCAAAGTACCATTCAACTAAAAGCTGACTCTGGTGGGAGTCGAACCCACAACCTTTGAATTGCTTCTTATTAACTAACTTAGAAGTCCAACGAGCTGTCCATTGCGCCACAGACCCTGATGACTTGGACTTTGGAATGATAATATAAACAACAACAACCTAAAGATTCGAGCTTTACAGATGATTCATGTTCAAAGTACCACTCATCTAAAATCTGACTCTGGTGGGAGTCGAACCCACAACCTTTGAATTGCCTCGTATTTACTGACCTAGAAGTCCAATGCGCTGTCCATTGCGCCACAGAGCCTGATGCCTTAGACTTTGGAATGATAATATAAACAAGAACAACCTAAAGGTTCGCGCATGAAAGATGATTCATGTTCAAAGTACCATTCAATTAAAATCCGACTCTGGTGGGAGTTGAACCCACAACCTTTGAATTGCCTCTTATTCAGTAACCTAGAAGTCCAATGCGCTGTCCATTGCGCCACAGAGCCTGATGCCTTAGACTTTGGAATGATAATATAAACAACAACAACCTAAAGGTTCGCGCATGAAAGATGATTCATGTTCAAAGTACCATTCAACTAAAACCTGACTCTGGTGGGAGTCGAACCCACAACCTTGGAATTGCCTCTTACTAACTAACCTAGAAGTCCAATGCGCTGTCCATTACGCCACAGAGCCTGATGACTCAAAAGTTAGAATGTTAACATAAAAAACAACAAACTAAAGATTCGAGCCTGTCCATCATCCACATGTTCAAAGTACAACTAAATACTGATTCTAGTGGGAGTCAAACCCACAACCTTTGAATTTCCTCTTATTAACTAACTTAGATGTCCAACGCGCTGTCCATTGCGCGACAGAGCCTGATGACTTAGACTTTGGAATGATAATATAAACAACAACAACCTAAAGATTAGAGCTTGGCAGATGATTCATGTTCAAGGTACCATTCAACTAAAACATGACTCCGGTGGGAGTCGAACCCACAACCCTTGAATTCCCTCTCTTTAATGAACCTAGAAGTCCAATGCATTGTCCATTGCGCCACAGTGCCTGTTGACTTAGACTTTGGAATGATAATATAAACAACAACAACCTAAAGATTCGAGCATTAAAGATGATTCATGTTCAAAGTACCATTCAACTAAAACCTGACTCTGGTGGGAGTCGAACCCACAACCTTTGAATTGCCTCGTATTTACTGACCTAGAAGTCCAATGCGCTGTCCATTGCGCCACAGTGCCTGTTGACTTAGACTTTGGAATGATAATATAAACAAAAACAGCCTAAAGATTCGAGCTTCACAGTTGATTCATGTTCAAAGTACCATTCAACTAAAACCTGACTCTGGTGGGAGTCGAACCCACAACCTTTGAATTGCCTCTTATTAACTAACCTAGAAGTCCAATGCGCTGTCCATTGCGCCACAGAGCCTGATGACTTAGACTTTGGAATGATAATATAAACAACAACAACCTAAAGATTCGAGCATTGAAGATGATTCATGTTCAAAGTACCATTCAACTAAAACCTGACTCTGGTGGAAGTCGAACCCACAACCTTTGAATTGCTTCTTATTAACTAACTTAGAAGACCAACGCTCTGTCCATTGCGCCACAGAGCCTGATGACTTCAACTTTGGAATGATAATATAAACAACAACAACCTAAAGGTTCGCGCATGAAAGATGATTCATGTTCAAAGTACCATTCAACTAAAACCTGACTCTGGTGGGAGTCTAACCCACAACCTTTGAATTGCTTCTTATTAACTAACTTAGAAGTCCAACGCTCTGTCCATTGCGCCACAGAGCCTGATGACTTCAACTTTGGAATGATAACATAAACAACAACAACCTAAAGATTCGAGCCTTGAGGTTTCATGTTCAAAGTACTATTCAACTAAAATTTGACTCTGGCGGGAGTTGAACCCACAACCTTTGAATTGCCTCTTACTAACAAGCCTAGAAGGCCAATTCGCTGTCCATTGCGCCACAGAGAGTGATGACACAGACTTTGGAATGATAACATAAACATCAACAACCAAAAGCTTCGAGCGTTGCAAAAGATTCATGTTCAAAGTACCATTCAACTAAAATCTGACTCTGGTGGGAGTCGAAGCCACAACCTTTGAATTGCCTCTTACTAAGAAACCTAGAAGTCCAATGCTCTGTCCAGTGCGCCACAGAGCCTGACGACTTAGACTTTGGAATGATAACATAAACAACATCAACCTAAAGGTTCAAGCATTAAAAATGATTAATGTTCAAAGTACCATTCAACTAAAATCCGACTCTGGTGGGAGTCAAACCCACAACCTTTGAATTGCCTCTTACTAACTAACCTAGAAGTCCAATGCGCTGTCCATTGCTCCACAGAGCCTGATGACTTAGACTTTGGAATGATAATATAAACAACAACAACCTAAAGATTCGAGCATTAAAGATGATTCATGTTCAAAGTACCATTCAACTAAAATCTGACTCTGGTGGGAGTTGAACCCACAACCTTTGAATTGCCTCGTATTAACTAACCTAGAAGTCCAATGCGCTGTCCATTGCGCCACAGAGCCTGATGACTTAGACTTTGGAATGATAATATCAACAACAACAACCTAAAGATTCGAGCATTAAAGATGATTCATGTTCAAAGTACCACTCATCTAAAATCTGACTTTGGTGGGAGTCGAACCCACAACCTTTGAATTGCCTCTTATTTACTGACCTAGAAGTCCAATGCTCTGTCCATTGCGCCACAGAGCCTGATGACTTAGACTTTGGAATGATAATATAAACAACAACAACCTAAAGGTTCGCGCATGAAAGATGATTCATGTTCAAAGTACCATTCAACTAAAACCTGACTCTGGTGGGAGTCGAACCCACAACCTTTGAATTGCTTCTTATTAACTAACTTAGAAGTCCAACGCGCTGTCCATTGCGCCACAGAGCCTGATGACTTAGACTTTGGAATGATAATATAAACAACAACAACCTAAAGATTCGAGCATTACAAATGATTCATGTTCAAAGTACCACTCATCTAAAATCTGACTCTGGTGGGAGTCAAACCCACAACCTTTGAATTGCCTCGTATTTACTGACCTAGAAGTCCAATGTGCTGTCCATTGCGCCACAGAGCCTGATGACTTAGACTTTGGAATGATAACATAAACAACAACAACCTAAATATTCGAGCTTTGCAGATGATTCATGTTCAAGGTACCATTCAACTAAAACATGACTCCGGTTGGAGTCGAACCCACAACCTTTTAATTGCCTCGTATTTACTGACCTAGAAGTCCAATGCGCTGTCCATTGCGCCACAGAGCCTGATGACTTCAACTTTGGAATGATAACATAAACAACAACAACCTAAAGATTCGAGCCTTGAGGTTTCATGTTCAAAGTACTATTCAACTAAAACTTGACTCTGGCGGGAGTTGAACCCACAACCTTTGAATTGCCTCTTACTAACAAGCCTAGAAGGCCAATTCGCTGTCCATTGCGCCACAGAGAGTGATGACACAGACTTTGGAATGATAACATATACATCAACCACCAAAAGCTTCGAGCGTTTCAAAAGATTCATGTTCAAAGTACCATTCAACTAAAATCTGACTCTGGTGGGAGTCGAACCCACAACCTTTGAATTGCCTCTTACTAAGAAACCTAGAAGTCCAATGCGCTGTCCATTGCGCCACAGAGCCTGACGACTTAGACTTTGGAATGATAACATAAACAACATCAACCTAAAGGTTCGAGCATTAAAAATGATTCATGTTCAAAGTACCATTCAACTAAAACCTGACTCTGGTGGGAGTCGAACCCACAACCTTTGAATTGCTTCTTATTAACTAACTTAGAAGTCCAACGCGCTGTCCATTGCGCCACAGAGCCTGATGACTTAGACTTTGGAATGATAATATAAACAACAACAACCTAAAGATTCGAGCATTACAGATGATTCATGTTCAAAGTACCACTCATTTAAAATCTGACTCTGGTGGGAGACAAACCCACAACCTTTGAATTGCCTCGTATTTACTGACCTAGAAGTCCAATGCGCTGTCCATTGCGCCACAGAGCCTGATGACTTAGACTTTGGAATGATAACATAAACAACAACATCCTAAAGATTCGAGCATGACAGATGATTCATGTTCAAAGTACCACTCATCTAAAATCTGACTCTGGTGGGAGTCGAACCCACAACCTTTGAATTGCCTCGTATTTACTGACCTAGAAGTCCAATGCGCTGTCCATTGCGCCACAGAGCCTGATGACTTAGACTTTGGAATGATAATATAAACAACAACAACCTAAAGATTAGAGCTTCGCAGATGATTCATGTTCAAGGTACCATTCAACTAAAACATGACTCCGTTGGGAGTCGAACCCACAACCCTCGAATTCCCTCTCTTTAATGAACCTAGAAGTCCAATGCATTGTCCATTGCACCACAGTGCCTGATGACTTAGACTTTGGAATGATAATATAAACAACAACAACCTAAAGATTCGAGCTTCACAGATGATTCATGTTCAAAGTACCATTCAACTAAAACCTGACTCTGGTGGGAGTCGAACCCACAACCTTTGAATTGCCTCTTATTAACTAACCTAGAAGTCCAATGCGTTGTCCATAGCGCCACAGAGCCTGATGACTTAGACTTTGGAATGATAATATAAACAACAACCTAAAGATTCGAGCATTCAAGATGATTCATGTTCAAAGTACCATTCAACTAAAACCTGACTCTGGTGGAAGTCGAACCCACAACCTTTGAATTGCTTCTTATTAACTAACCTAGAAGTCCAATGCGCTGTCCATTGCGCCACAGAGCCTGATGACTTAGACTTTGGAATGATAATATAAACAACAACAACCTAAAGGTTCGCGCATGAAAGATGATTCATGTTCAAAGTACCATCCAACTAAAACCTGACTCTGGTGGGAGTCTAACCCACAACCTTTGAATTGCTTCTTATTAACTAACTTAGAAGTCCAACGATCTGTCCATTGCGCCACAGAGCCTGATGACTTCAACTTTGGAATGATAACATAAACAACAACAACCTAAAGATTCGAGCCTTGAGGTTTCATGTTCAAAGTACTATTCAACTAAAATTTGACTCTGGCAGGAGTTGAACCCACAACCTTTGAATTGCCTCTTACTAACAAGCCTAGAAGGCCAATTCGCTGTCCATTGCGCCACAGAGAGTGATGACACAGACTTTGGAATGATAACATAAACATCAACAACCAAAAGCTTCGAGCGTTGCAAAAGATTCATGTTCAAAGTACCATTCAACTAAAATCTGACTCTGGTGGGAGTCGAAGCCACAACCTTTGAATTGCCTCTTACTAAGAAACCTAGAAGTCCAATGCTCTGTCCATTGCGCCACAGAGCCTGACGACTTAGACTTTGGAATGATAACATAAACAACATCAACCTAAAGGTTCGAGCATTAAAAATGATTCATGTTCAAACTACCATTCAACTAAAATCCGACTCTGGTGGGAGTCGAACCCACAACCTTTGAATTGCCTCTTACTAACTAACCTAGAAGTCCAATGCGCTGTCCATTGCGCCACAGAGCCTGATGACTTAGACTTTGGAATGATAATATAAACAACAACAACCTAAAGATTCGAGCTTCACAGATGATTCATGTTCAAAGTACCATTCAACTAAAACCTGACTCTGGTGGGAGTCGAACCCACAACCTTTGAATTGCCTCTTATTAACTAACCTAGAAGTCCAATGCGCTGTCCATTGCGCCACAGAGCCTGATGACTTAGACTTTGGAATGATAATATAAACAACAACCTAAAGATTCGAGCATTCAAGATGATTCATGTTCAAAGTACCATTCAACTAAAACCTGACTCTGGTGGAAGTCGAACCCACAACCTTTGAATTGCTTCTTATTAACTAACCTAGAAGTCCAATGCGCTGTCCATTGCGCCACAGAGCCTAATGACTTAGACTTTGGAATGATAATATAAACAACAACAACCTAAAGGTTCGCGCATGAAAGATGATTCATGTTCAAAGTACCATTCAACTAAAACCTGACTCTGGTGGGAGTCTAACCCACAACCTTTGAATTGCTTCTTATTAACTAACTTAGAAGTCCAACGATCTGTCCATTGCGCCACAGAGCCTGATGACTTCAACTTTGGAATGATAACATAAACAACAACAACCTAAAGATTCGAGCCTTGAGGTTTCATGTTCAAAGTACTATTCAACTAAAATTTGACTCTGGCAGGAGTTGAACCCACAACCTTTGAATTGCCTCTTACTAACAAGCCTAGAAGGCCAATTCGCTGTCCATTGCGCCACAGAGAGTGATGACACAGACTTTGGAATGATAACATAAACATCAACAACCAAAAGCTTCGAGCGTTGCAAAAGATTCATGTTCAAAGTACCATTCAACTAAAATCTGACTCTGGTGGGAGTCGAAGCCACAACCTTTGAATTGCCTCTTACTAAGAAACCTAGAAGTCCAATGCTCTGTCCATTGCGCCACAGAGCCTGACGACTTAGACTTTGGAATGATAACATAAACAACATCAACCTAAAGGTTCGAGCATTAAAAATGATTCATGTTCAAACTACCATTAAACTAAAATCCGACTCTGGTGGGAGTCGAACCCACAACCTTTGAATTGCCTCTTACTAACTAACCTAGAAGTCCAATGCGCTGTCCATTGCGCCACAGAGCCTGATGACTTAGACTTTGGAATGATAATATAAACAACAACAACCTAAAGATTCGAGCGTTAAAGATGATTCATGTTCAAAGTACCATTCAACTAAAATCTGACTCTGGTGGGAGTTGAACCCACAACCTTTGAATTGCCTCGTATTAACTAACCTAGAAGTCCAATGCGCTGTCCATTGCGCCACAGAGCCTGATGACTAAGACTTTGGAATGATAATATCAACAACAACAACCTAAAGATTCGAGCATAAAAGATGATTCATGTTCAAAGTACCACTCATCTAAAATCTGACTTTGGTGGGAGTCGAACCCACAACCTTTGAATTGCCTCTTATTTACTGACCTAGAAGTCCAATGCTCTGTCCATTGCGCCACAGAGCCTGATGACTTAGACTTTGGAATGATAATATAAACAACAACAACCTAAAGGTTCGCGCATGAAAGATGATTCATGTTCAAAGTACCATTCAACTAAAACCTGACTCTGGTGGGAGTCGAACCCACAACCTTTGAATTGCTTCTTATTAACTAACTTAGAAGTCCAACGCTCTGTCCATTGCGCCACAGAGCCTGATGACTTAGTCTTTGGAATGATAATATAAACAACAACAACCTAAAGATTCGAGCATTACAGATGATTCATGTTCAAAGTACCACTCATCTAAAATCTGACTCTGGTGGGAGTCAAACCCACAACCTTTGAATTGCCTCGTATTTACTGACCTAGAAGTCCAATGCGCTGTCCATTGCACCACAGAGCCTGATGACTTAGACTTTGGAATGATAACATAAACAACAACAACCTAAAGATTCGAGCTTTGCAGATGATTCATGTTCAAGGTACCATTCAACTAAAACATGACTCCGGTGGGAGTCGAACCCACAACCTTTGAATTGCCTCGTATTTACTGACCTAGAAGTCCAATGCGCTGTCCATTGCGCCACAGAGCCTGATGACTTCAACTTTGGAATGATAACATAAACAACAACAACCTAAAGATTCGAGCCTTGTGGTTTCATGTTCAAAGTACTATTCAACTAAAACTTGACTCTGGCGGGAGTTGAACCCACAACCTTTGAATTGCCTCTTACTAACAAGCCTAGAAGGCCAATTCGCTGTCCATTGCGCCACAGAGAGTGATGACACAGACTTTGGAATGATAACATAAACATCAACCACCAAAAGCTTCGAGCGTTTCAAAAGATTCATGTTCAAAGTACCATTCAACTAAAATCTGACTCTGGTGGGAGTCGAAGCCACAACCTTTGAATTGCCTCTTACTAAGAAACCTAGAAGTCTAATGCGCTGTCCATTGCGCCACAGAGCCTGACGACTTAGACTTTGGAATGATAACATAAACAACATCAACCTAAAGGTTCGAGCATTAAAAATGATTCATGTTCAAAGTACCATTCAATTAAAATCCGACTCTGGTGGGAGTCGAACCCACAACCTTTGAATTGCCTCTTATTAACTAACCTAGAAGTCTAATGCGCTGTCCATTGCGCCACAGAGCCTGACGACTTAGACTTTGGAATGATAATATAAACAACAACAACCTAAAGATTCGAGCATTAAAGATTATTCATGTTCAAAGTACCACTCATCTAAAATCTGACTCTGGTGGGAGTCGAACTCACAACCACAACATTGCAGATTATTCATGTTCAAAGTACCATTCAACTAAAGGCTGACTCTGGTGGGAGTCGAACCCACAACCTTTGAATTGCCTCTTATTCACTAACCTAGAAGTCCAACGCGCTGTCCATTGCGCCACAGAGCCGGTTGACTTAGACTTTGGAATGATAATATAAACAACAACAACCTAAAGATTCGAGCATTACAGATGATTCATGTTCAAAGTACCATTCAACTAAAACATGACTCCGGTGGGAGTCGAACCCACAACCCTTGAATTCCCTCTCATTAATGAACCTAGAAGTCCAATGCGTTGTCCATTGCACCACAGTGCCTGATGACTTTGACTTTGGAATGATAATATAAACAACAACAACCTAAAGATCCGAGCATTACAGATGATTCATGTTCAAAGTACCACTCATCTAAAATCCGACTCTGGTGGGAGTCGAACCCACAACCTTTGAATTGCCTCTTATTACCTAACCTAGAAGTCCAATGCGCTGTCCATTGCGCCACAGAGCCTGATGACTTAGACTTTGGAATGATAATATAAACAACAACAACCTAAAGATTCGAGCATTAAAGACGATTCATGTTCAAAGTACCATTCAACTAAAACCTGACTCTGGTGGGAGTCAAACCCACAACCTTTGAATTGCTTCTTATTAACTAACTTAGAAGTCCAACGCGCTGTCCATTGCGCCACAGAGCCTGATGCCTTAGACTTTGGAATGATAATATAAACAAGAACAACCTAAAGGTTCGCGCATGAAAGATGATTCATGTTCAAAGTACCATTCAATTAAAATCCGACTCTGGTGGGAGTTGAACCCACAACCTTTGAATTGCCTCTTATTCAGTAACCTAGAAGTCCAACGCGCTGTCCATTGCGCCACAGAGCCTGATGACGTAGACTTTGGAATGATAATATAAACAACAACAACCTAAAGGTTCGCGCATGAAAGATGATTCATGTTCAAAGTACCATTCAACTAAAACCTGACTCTGGTGGGAGTCGAACCCACAACCTTTGAATTTCCTCTTATTAACTAACTTAGATGTCCAACGCGCTGTCCATGGCGCCACAGAGCCTGATGACTTAGACTTTGGAATGATAATATAAACAACAACAACCTAAAGATTCGAGCATTAAAGATGATTCATGTTCAAAGTACCATTCAACTAAAACCTGACTCTGGTGGGAGTCGAACCCACAACCTTTGGATTGCCTCGTATTTACTGACCTAGAAGTCCAATGCGCTGTCCATTGCGCCACAGTGCCTGTTGACTTCGACTTTGGAATGATAATATAAACAACAACAGCCTAAAGATTCGAGCATTACAGATGATTCATGTTCAAAGTACCACTCATCTAAAATCTGACTCTGGTGGGAGTCGAACCCACAACCTTTGAATTGCCTCGTATTTACTGACCTAGAAGTCCAATGCGCTGTCCATTGCGCCACAGAGCCTGATGACTTAGTCTTTGGAATGATAATATAAACAACAACAACCTAAAGATTCGAGCTTCGCAGATGATTCATGTTCAAAGTACCATTCAACTAAAACCTGACTCTGGTGGGAGTCGAACCCACAACCTTTGAATTGCCTCTTATTAACTAACCTAGAAGTCCAATGCGCTGTCCATTGCGCCACAGAGCCTGATGACTTGGACTTTGGAATGATAATATAAACAACAACAACCTAAAGATTCGAGCATTACAGATGATTCATGTTCAAAGTACCACTCATCTAAAATCTGACTCTGGTGGGAGTCGAACCCACAACCTTTGAATTGCCTCGTATTTACTGACCTAGAAGTCCAATGCGCTGTCCATTGCGCCACAGAGCCTGATGACTTAGACTTTGGAATGATAATATAAACAACAACAACCTAAAGATTCGAGCTTCGCAGATGATTCATGTTCAAGGTACCATTCAACTAAAACATGACTCCGGTGGGAGTCGAACCCACAACCCTTGAATTCCCTCTCATTAATGAACCTAGAAGTCCAATGCATTGTCCATTGCTCCACAGTGCCTGATGACTTAGACTTTGGAATGATAACATAAACAACAACAACCTAAAGATTCGCGCCTTAAGGTTTCATGTTCAAAGTACTGTTCAACTAAAGTTTGACTCTGGCGGGAGTTGAACCCACAACCCTTGAATTGCCTCTTACTAACAAGCCTAGAAGGCCAATTCGCTGTCCATTGCGCCACAGAGAGTGATGACACAGGCTTTGGAATGATAACATAAACAACAACAACCTAAAGATTCGAGCATTAAAGATGATTCATGTTCAAAGTACCATTCAACTAAAACACGACTCTGGTGGGAGTCGAACCCACAACCTTTGGATTGCCTCGTATTTACTGACCTAGAAGTCCAATGCGCTGTCCATTGCGCCACAGTGCCTGTTGACTTAGACTTTGGAATGATAATATAAACAACAACAGCCTAAAGATTCGAGCATATCAGATGATTCATGTTCAAAGTACCACTCATCTAAAATCTGACTCTGGTGGGAGTCGAACCCACAACCTTTGAATTGCCTCGTATTTACTGACCTAGAAGTCCAATGCGCTGTCCATTGCTCCACAGAGCCTGATGACTTAGACTTTGGAATGATAATATAAACAACAACAACCTAAAGATTCGAGCTTCGCAGATGATTCATGTTCAAGGTACCATTCAACTAAAACATGACTCCGGTGGGAGTCGAACCCACAACCCTTGAATTCCCTCTCATTAATGAACCTAGAAGTCCAATGCGTTGTCCATTGCGCCACAGTGCCTGATGACTTAGACTTTGGAATGATAATATAAATAACAACAACCTAAAGATTCGAGCATTAAATATGATTCATGTTCAAAGTACCACTCATCTAAAATCTTACTCTGGTGGGAGTCGAACCCACAACCTTTGAATTGCCTCGTATTAACTAACCTAGAAGTCCAATGCACTGTCCATTGCGCCACAGAGCTTGATGACTTAGACTTTGGAATGATAATATAAACAACAACAACCTAAAGATTCGAGCATTAAAGATGATTCATGTTCAAAGTACCATTCAACTAAAAACTGACTCTGGTGGGAGTCGAACCCACAACCTTTGAATTTCTTCTTATTAACTAACTTAGAAGTCCAACGCGCTGACCATTGCGCCACAGAGCCTGATGACTTCAACTTTGGAATGATAACATAAACAACAACAACCTAAATATTCGAGCCTTGAGGTTTCATGTTCAAAGTACTATTCAACTAAAGTTTGACTCTGGCGGAAGTTGAACCCACAACCTTTGAATTGCCTCTTACTAACAAGCCTAGAAGGCCAATTCGCTGTCCATTGCGCCACAGAGAGTGATGACACAGACTTTGGAATGATAACATAAACATCAACAACCAAAAGCTTCGAGCGTTGCAAAAGATTCATGTTCAAAGTACCATTCAACTAAAATCTGACTCTGGTGGGAGTCGAACCCACAACCTTTGAATTGCCTCTTACTAAGAAACCTAGAAGTCCAATGCTCTGTCCATTGCGCCACAGAGCCTGAAGACTTAGACTTTGGAATGATAACATAAACAACAACAACCTAAAGGTTCGAGCATTAAAGATGATTCATGTTCAAAGTACCATTCAATTAAAATCCGACTCTGGTGGGAGTCGAACCCACAACCTTTGAATTGCCTTGTATTTACTGACCTAGAAGTCCAATGTACTGTCCATTGCCCCACAGAGCCTGATGACTTAGAGCTGGGAATGATAATATAAACAACAACAACCTAAAGATTCGAGCATTACAGATGATTCATGTTCAAAGTACCACTCATTTAAAATCTGACTCTGGTGGGAGACAAACCCACAACCTTTGAATTGCCTCGTATTTACTGACCTAGAAGTCCAATGCGCTGTCCATTGCGCCACAGAGCCTGATGACTTAGACTTTGGAATGATAACATAAACAACAACAACCTAAAGATTCGAGCATGACAGATGATTCATGTTCAAAGTACCACTCATCTAAAATCTGACTCTGGTGGGAGTCGAACCCACAACCTTTGAATTGCCTCGTATTTACTGACCTAGAAGTCCAATGCGCTGTCCATTGCGCCACAGAGCCTGATGACTTAGACTTTGGAATGATAATATAAACAACAACAACCTAAAGATTAGAGCTTCGCAGATGATTCATGTTCAAGGTACCATTCAACTAAAACATGACTCCGTTGGGAGTCGAACCCACAACCCTCGAATTCCCTCTCTTTAATGAACCTAGAAGTCCAATGCATTGTCCATTGCGCCACAGTGCCTGATGACTTAGACTTTGGAATGATAATATAAACAACAACAACCTAAAGATTCGAGCTTCACAGATGATTCATGTTCAAAGTACCATTCAACTAAAACCTGACTCTGGTGGGAGTCGAACCCACAACCTTTGAATTGCCTCTTATTAACTAACCTAGAAGTCCAATGCGCTGTCCATAGCGCCACAGAGCCTGATGACTTAGACTTTGGAATGATAATATAAACAACAACCTAAAGATTCGAGCATTCAAGATGATTCATGTTCAAAGTACCATTCAACTAAAACCTGACTCTGGTGGAAGTCGAACCCACAACCTTTGAATTGCTTCTTATTAACTAACCTAGAAGTCCAATGCGCTGTCCATTGCGCCACAGAGCCTGATGACTTAGACTTTGGAATGATAATATAAACAACAACAACCTAAAGGTTCGCGCATGAAAGATGATTCATGTTCAAAGTACCATCCAACTAAAACCTGACTCTGGTGGGAGTCTAACCCACAACCTTTGAATTGCTTCTTATTAACTAACTTAGAAGTCCAACGATCTGTCCATTGCGCCACAGAGCCTGATGACTTCAACTTTGGAATGATAACATAAACAACAACAACCTAAAGATTCGAGCCTTGAGGTTTCATGTTCAAAGTACTATTCAACTAAAATTTGACTCTGGCAGGAGTTGAACCCACAACCTTTGAATTGCCTCTTACTAACAAGCCTAGAAGGCCAATTCGCTGTCCATTGCGCCACAGAGAGTGATGACACAGACTTTGGAATGATAACATAAACATCAACAACCAAAAGCTTCGAGCGTTGCAAAAGATTCATGTTCAAAGTACCATTCAACTAAAATCTGACTCTGGTGGGAGTCGAAGCCACAACCTTTGAATTGCCTCTTACTAAGAAACCTAGAAGTCCAATGCTCTGTCCATTGCGCCACAGAGCCTGACGACTTAGACTTTGGAATGATAACATAAACAACATCAACCTAAAGGTTCGAGCATTAAAAATGATTCATGTTCAAACTACCATTCAACTAAAATCCGACTCTGGTGGGAGTCGAACCCACAACCTTTGAATTGCCTCTTACTAACTAACCTAGAAGTCCAATGCGCTGTCCATTGCGCCACAGAGCCTGATGACTTAGACTTTGGAATGATAATATAAACAACAACAACCTAAAGATTCGAGCGTTAAAGATGATTCATGTTCAAAGTACCATTCAACTAAAATCTGACTCTGGTGGGAGTTGAACCCACAACCTTTGAATTGCCTCGTATTAACTAACCTAGAAGTCCAATGCGCTGTCCATTGCGCCACAGAGCCTGATGACTTAGACTTTGGAATGATAATATCAACAACAACAACCTAAAGATTCGAGCATAAAAGATGATTCATGTTCAAAGTACCACTCATCTAAAATCTGACTTTGGTGGGAGTCGAACCCACAACCTTTGAATTGCCTCTTATTTACTGACCTAGAAGTCCAATGCTCTGTCCATTGCGCCACAGAGCCTGATGACTTAGACTTTGGAATGATAATATAAACAACAACAACCTAAAGGTTCGCGCATGAAAGATGATTCATGTTCAAAGTACCATTCAACTAAAACCTGACTCTGGTGGGAGTCGAACCCACAACCTTTGAATTGCTTCTTATTAACTAACTTAGAAGTCCAACGCTCTGTCCATTGCGCCACAGAGCCTGATGACTTAGTCTTTGGAATGATAATATAAACAACAACAACCTAAAGATTCGAGCATTACAGATGATTCATGTTCAAAGTACCACTCATCTAAAATCTGACTCTGGTGGGAGTCAAACCCACAACCTTTGAATTGCCTCGTATTTACTGACCTAGAAGTCCAATGCGCTGTCCATTGCGCCACAGAGCCTGATGACTTAGACTTTGGAATGATAACATAAACAACAACAACCTAAAGATTCGAGCTTTGCAGATGATTCATGTTCAAGGTACCATTCAACTAAAACATGACTCCGGTGGGAGTCGAACCCACAACCTTTGAATTGCCTCGTATTTATTGACCTAGAAGTCCAATGCGCTGTCCATTGCGCCACAGAGCCTGATGACTTCAACTTTGGAATGATAACATAAACAACAACAACCTAAAGATTCGAGCCTTGTGGTTTCATGTTCAAAGTACTATTCAACTAAAACTTGACTCTGGCGGGAGTTGAACCCACAACCTTTGAATTGCCTCTTACTAACAAGCCTAGAAGGCCAATTCGCTGTCCATTGCGCCACAGAGAGTGATGACACAGACTTTGGAATGATAACATAAACATCAACCACCAAAAGCTTCGAGCGTTTCAAAAGATTCATGTTCAAAGTACCATTCAACTAAAATCTGACTCTGGTGGGAGTCTAACCCACAACCTTTGAATTGCCTCTTACTAAGAAACCTAGAAGTCTAATGCGCTGTCCATTGCGCCACAGAGCCTGACGACTTAGACTTTGGAATGATAACATAAACAACATCAACCTAAAGGTTCGAGCATTAAAAATGATTCATGTTCAAAGTACCATTCAATTAAAATCCGACTCTGGTGGGAGTCGAACCCACAACCTTTGAATTGCCTCTTATTAACTAACCTAGAAGTCTAATGCGCTGTCCATTGCGCCACAGAGCCTGACGACTTAGACTTTGGAATGATAATATAAACAACAACAACCTAAAGATTCGAGCATTAAAGATTATTCATGTTCAAAGTACCACTCATCTAAAATCTGACTCTGGTGGGAGTCGAACTCACAACCACAACATTGCAGATTATTCATGTTCAAAGTACCATTCAACTAAAGGCTGACTCTGGTGGGAGTCGAACCCACAACCTTTGAATTGCCTCTTATTCACTAACCTAGAAGTCCAACGCGTTGTCCATTGCACCACAGTGCCTGATGACTTTGACTTTGGAATGATAATATAAACAACAACAACCTAAAGATCCGAGCATTACAGATGATTCATGTTCAAAGTACCACTCATCTAAAATCCGACTCTGGTGGGAGTCGAACCCACAACCTTTGAATTGCCTCTTATTAACTAACCTAGAAGTCCAATGCGCTGTCCATTGCGCCACAGAGCCTGATGACTTAGACTTTGGAATGATAATATAAACAACAACAACCTAAAGATTCGAGCATTAAAGACGATTCATGTTCAAAGTACCATTCAACTAAAACCTGACTCTGGTGGGAGTCAAACCCACAACCTTTGAATTGCTTCTTATTAACTAACTTAGAAGTCCAACGCGCTGTCCATTGCGCCACAGAGCCTGATGCCTTAGACTTTGGAATGATAATATAAACAAGAACAACCTAAAGGTTCGCGCATGAAAGATGATTCATGTTCAAAGTACCATTCAATTAAAATCCGACTCTGGTGGGAGTTGAACCCACAACCTTTGAATTGCCTCTTATTCAGTAACCTAGAAGTCCAACGCGCTGTCCATTGCGCCACAGAGCCTGATGACTTAGACTTTGGAATGATAATATAAACAACAACAACCTAAAGGTTCGCGCATGAAAGATGATTCATGTTCAAAGTACCATTCAACTAAAACCTGACTCTGGTGGGAGTCGAACCCACAACCTTTGAATTTCCTCTTATTAACTAACTTAGATGTCCAACGCGCTGTCCATTGCGCCACAGAGCCTGATGACTTAGACTTTGGAATGATAATATAAACAACAACAACCTAAAGATTCGAGCATTAAAGATGATTCATGTTCAAAGTACCATTCAACTAAAACCTGACTCTGGTGGGAGTCGAACCCACAACCTTTGAATTTCCTCTTATTAACTAACTTAGATGTCCAACGCGCTGTCCATTGCGCCACAGAGCCTGTTGACTTCGACTTTGGAATGATAATATAAACAACAACAGCCTAAAGATTCGAGCATTACAGATGATTCATGTTCAAAGTACCACTCATCTAAAATCTGACTCTGGTGGGAGTCGAACCCACAACCTTTGAATTGCCTCGTATTTACTGACCTAGAAGTCCAATGCGCTGTCCATTGCGCCACAGAGCCTGATGACTTAGTCTTTGGAATGATAATATAAACAACAACAACCTAAAGATTCGAGCTTCGCAGATGATTCATGTTCAAAGTACCATTCAACTAAAACCTGACTCTGGTGGGAGTCGAACCCACAACCTTTGAATTGCCTCTTATTAACTAACCTAGAAGTCCAATGCGCTGTCCATTGCGCCACAGAGCCTGATGACTTGGACTTTGGAATGATAATATAAACAACAACAACCTAAAGATTCGAGCATTACAGATGATTCATGTTCAAAGTACCACTCATCTAAAATCTGACTCTGGTGGGAGTCGAACCCACAACCTTTGAATTGCCTCGTATTTACTGACCTAGAAGTCCAATGCGCTGTCCATTGCGCCACAGAGCCTGATGACTTAGACTTTGGAATGATAATATAAACAACAACAACCTAAAGATTCGAGCTTCGCAGATGATTCATGTTCAAGGTACCATTCAACTAAAACATGACTCCGGTGGGAGTCGAACCCACAACCCTTGAATTCCCTCTCATTAATGAACCTAGAAGTCCAATGCATTGTCCATTGCTCCACAGTGCCTGATGACTTAGACTTTGGAATGATAACATAAACAACAACAACCTAAAGATTCGCGCCTTAAGGTTTCATGTTCAAAGTACTATTCAACTAAAGTTTGACTCTGGCGGGAGTTGAACCCACAACCTTTGAATTGCCTCTTACTAACAAGCCTAGAAGGCCAATTCGCTGTCCATTGCGCCACAGAGAGTGATGACACAGGCTTTGGAATGATAACATAAACAACAACAACCTAAAGATTCGAGCATTAAAGATGATTCATGTTCAAAGTACCATTCAACTAAAACATGACTCTGGTGGGAGTCGAACCCACAACCTTTGGATTGCCTCGTATTTACTGACCTAGAAGTCCAATGCGCTGTCCATTGCGCCACAGTGCCTGTTGACTTAGACTTTGGAATGATAATATAAACAACAACAGCCTAAAGATTCGAGCATATCAGATGATTCATGTTCAAAGTACCACTCATCTAAAATCTGACTCTGGTGGGAGTCGAACCCACAACCTTTGAATTGCCTCATATTTACTGACCTAGAAGTCCAATGCGCTGTCCATTGCGCCACAGAGCCGGATGACTTAGACTTTGGAATGATAATATAAACAACAACAACCTAAAGATTCGAGCATTACAGATGATTCATGTTCAAAGTACCACTCATCTAAAATCTGACTCTGGTGGGAGTCGAACCCACAACCTTTGAATTGCCTCGTATTTACTGACCTAGAAGTCCAATGCGCTGTCCATTGCTCCACAGAGCCTGATGACTTAGACTTTGGAATGATAATATAAACAACAACAACCTAAAGATTCGAGCTTCGCAGATGATTCATGTTCAAGGTACCATTCAACTAAAACATGACTCCGGTGGGAGTCGAACCCACAACCCTTGAATTCCCTCTCATTAATGAACCTAGAAGTCCAATGCGTTGTCCATTGCGCCACAGTGCCTGATGACTTAGACTTTGGAATGATAATATAAATAACAACAACCTAAAGATTCGAGCATTAAATATGATTCATGTTCAAAGTACCACTCATCTAAAATCTTACTCTGGTGGGAGTCGAACCCACAACCTTTGAATTGCCTCGTATTAACTAACCTAGAAGTCCAATGCACTGTCCATTGCGCCACAGAGCTTGATGACTTAGACTTTGGAATGATAATATAAACAACAACAACCTAAAGATTCGAGCATTAAAGATGATTCATGTTCAAAGTACCATTCAACTAAAAACTGACTCTGGTGGGAGTCGAACCCACAACCTTTGAATTGCTTCTTATTAACTAACTTAGAAGTCCAACGCGCTGACCATTGCGCCACAGAGCCTGATGACTTCAACTTTGGAATGATAACATAAACAACAACAACCTAAATATTCGAGCCTTGAGGTTTCATGTTCAAAGTACTATTCAACTAAAGTTTGACTCTGGCGGAAGTTGAACCCACAACCTTTGAATTGCCTCTTACTAACAAGCCTAGAAGGCCAATTCGCTGTCCATTGCGCCACAGAGAGTGATGACACAGACTTTGGAATGATAACATAAACATCAACAACCAAAAGCTTCGAGCGTTGCAAAAGATTCATGTTCAAAGTACCATTCAACTAAAATCTGACTCTGGTGGGAGTCGAACCCACAACCTTTGAATTGCCTCTTACTAAGAAACCTAGAAGTCCAATGCTCTGTCCATTGCGCCACAGAGCCTGAAGACTTAGACTTTGGAATGATAACATAAACAACAACAACCTAAAGGTTCGAGCATTAAAGATGATTCATGTTCAAAGTACCATTCAATTAAAATCCGACTCTGGTGGGAGTCGAACCCACAACCTTTGAATTGCCTTGTATTTACTGACCTAGAAGTCCAATGTACTGTCCATTGCCCCACAGAGCCTGATGACTTAGAGCTGGGAATGATAATATAAACAACAACAACTTAAAGATTCGAGCATTGCAGATGATTCATGTTCAAAGTACCACTCAACTAAAATCTGACTCTGGCGGGAGTCGAACCCACAACCACAACATTGCAGATGATTCATGTTCAAAGTACCATTCAACTAAAACCTGACTCTGGTGGGAGTCGAACCCACAACCTTTGAATTGCCTCTTACTAAACCTAGAAGTCCAATGCGCGGTCCATTGCGCCACAGTGCCTGATTGCTCCAATGTGACGTGTGTCGCACCATCGAGCCTCACGAATCGTTTCCCAGAGTTGCCAAAACAGGACACCAAAACCCGATTCCAAGGCTTGTGTGACCTTGTCGTTCCCGGCAGAACCGCGCTGACAAGAAGAGACTCAACATCATCATCGTGGCTGAAGGCGCCATCGACTGCCACAACAAACCCATCACGCCCGACTACATCAAAGACGTAAGTCCCTCTCGAAATTTGGGACTTTGACCCGTACGGCATCAAACGCACGCAAGGTCGTTGTTGGTTGTTGGCGTCACCGGCAGCTGGTGGTGCGCAACCTGGGCTTCGATACCAGGGTGACCATCCTGGGCCACGTGCAGCGAGGGGGAACCCCGTCCGCCTTCGACAGGATCCTGGTGAGCCGCTTCGCCGTCGTCACAGACCCATCAGGTTTATGCTGAACGTGACCTTGACCCCGCCCCCAACCTAACCAGGCCAGTCGGATGGGCGTGGAGGCGGTGCTGGCCTTGCTGGAGGCCTCGGCCGGCACGCCCGCCTGCGTGGTGTCGCTGGTGGGCAACCAGGCCGTGCGCTTGCCCCTCATGGAGTGCGTGCAGATGGTAAGAGCCTTCATCGGCCGTACAAACCAATCGTATGCTAACACGATGATTTGTTACAATTAACTCATTCACTCCCAGGACATTTTCGCCACTTTACTGGATTTTGAATGTTTTTGCAAGGCCCGTAGCATATTGTGTCCTATTGCTATAAAAACATGGAACCTACCAAAAGAAATATTAAAGTCTCTTCTTTCATCAGGAGAAAAAAAAAGGATATTTCTAGCCGTTTCCATTTTTTATCAATTAGCATTAGAATATGGCTAAGTTTCATCATTATTCACAAATCTCTTTTGGTCTCTTATACTCTGCTGCCATCTGCTGGCCGTTTTTGTAATAACTATCAATGCTTCAAGCATTCTCTTCAGTTCAGAGGTTGCGCCAAAGCCAAAATGTATAATTATATCTTTGGGAGCAGGGTAATATTTAAAATGGAACGTATTTATACGTTTTTTGGGAGTAAATGAGTTAAAATGTGATACGATACCGTACAGAGAGTCGATACGCGATCCCATCATATTTGATACGACACAAAAACCACGTGATACAGTAACAATCCAGTTTGCTCGAATCCGATTTATGAACGTGCCGATAAAATATAGTAGAAAAGCAATACGATTTGCTGTGATACGATTCAGCATAATCTACAATCCGGTTTGATACGATTTTGATACATCTAAAAGACAATTTGGTCCGAATACGATGTGAGACGACAAAAATTGGACTGGGTTTTGAAAGAATCGACTAATCAATGTCAAATTCATTTTCATTTTCAAGCTCAATATCGATTCATAAAATCGTGAATTGATTATTTAAATATTTTTTTTCCCATAAATTCTTAAGAAATTTTAATTTTAATCGCCGATTTTTTTGGTATCATACTGTTTTCTTGGAATTTGCTGTTCACATGAATTTAAAAGTATTTTCTTACATTTGCATGTTAACAAAATCTAGAATCTTTTTAGTTCATATTTACGATTATTAAATTAGAGCTATGAAAATATTTTCATCTCATTCTTGCTGATGTCAACGTTTTTGTAACACTAAAGTGATGATAACACGTTACTTTAATTAATAAATGCAATCATTTGACCAGTTACTGCCGCCGCAAAATGTACTTTATTATTAAAATTTAAATTTTTGTGGCGTTATTATCATGTTCTTGACGTTTAAGAAGAATTTATGTTCCATAATGAAAATTAGCGGACTGAACTGAAGTGAATTGAATCGAATCGGGAAAAAACCGAAATCGAATCAAAAATGATTCTTGTGAATCGAAATCGAATCGATTGCAAAAATTAGAATTGATACCCAGCCCTAATAAGGTACAAAAGCGACACAATTCGGTGAATTACGATGCAAAAACGATTGTGATACCGTTTTGCTCCACGTTCTTCTGTGATGTTGCGCAATGCGACACAATCACATTTACATTGATTCCATTTGCGGTGCCATACAAATAATCGAAAAACAATTCAAGCGATACCGCTCACTCCAGTAATTACAATCTGTTACAATTATGATACAATCAGTTAATCAAAACTGGTCGGTCACATGATATACGATTATTCCGATTCTTCAGTATGTATGTTTATATTTTTTTTTACATGAAGTGAAATGCGTGTTTGTGTGTTTGTTGTGTTCAGACGCAGGAAGTGCAGAAGGCAATGGACGAAAAGAAATTTGAGGAGGCGGTCAGACTGCGTGGAAGGTCATTCTGTTTTTTTTTTTGTTTTTTTGTTTTTTAAATTCATTTAAAGAATTGTTTTTTTTCTAGAAAGATTACGAAGCCTCAGACACATTTTTTTTGTGGCCACCATATAGATATAACATTTGTAGACACAAAATCTTCATTTGTAGCTACAAACTACGCTGGCGCCTTGAGATGCGAGTGACCCAACATTTTACAAACAACGATGGTGCTTTGAGATACGAGTGACCCAAAAAAAAAAATTTGTTTTACAAGATGCAAGCTGGTGTTTGACCGTTTTTGTTGTTGTTTTTTTTATTTACAGTCTGACAGAAACTACGCGCGCATTTTAAACAGCCGCAAAAACCGCCGATAGCTTTTTGCTAACATGTAATAGGAAATTCCATAGACACGGGCTAATTAATAGCGTCTATGTGGCTGCGTCATAGAATCCCGTTTTAAGCAACAGATTTAAGAAGCAACACAGGTAGACAGACACAGCAATTCTCACATGCATATATTCTTCATCCTCTGCAAAGAATCGTGCATTTACTGAAGTACGAGGAACCCATTTAAAAATTATTATTTTTTTTTTTAAATCGGTGTTTCCAGAGTCGTAGATAGAGTCTGTCCAGGTGAAAACACGGACGCCATGTTGTTACCTTCGGCGCATGAGCGTGCCTCTTGTTTTGCACGCAAAATAACTTTATTCCTCAAACTACGGTGTACAGTTTATTTTAATATTTGAGCCTTGTTTTATTTTATTTTTTTGATGGATTTGACAAACCGATAATGCATGTATCATACAGGCTACATTACTAGTATATGGAATATTTCTACTGTACATGGATTTAGATTTTCACCGTTGTGAATGCTGGAAATGTATCAGTGTTTAAACGCAATTTAATATTTCATGCGCACATGATTTCAATTTTGTGGCCACATTTTTTTTTCTTCTTTTGTGTAGGAGCTTTGAGAACAACTTGAGCACTTACAGACTTTTGTGCAACCGCAAGGCCGACTCGGAGCTTCCACACGTAAGCAGCAATTTCATACTTATTGACGATTGATCACATGCGTCCGATTGATTGATTGATTGATTGAAAAAAGGTAACGATTCAAACGCGATGTGTCTCCCCTTCAGCCGCTCTGACAGCTTTTAACGTTTGCCCATCAAGGTATTTCCTGCACAGGTGCATTGTGGTCGCTGATTGTGACACTAACGGGCCAATGAGGAAGGAGAGGCGGAGCTAATGCACGGTTAAGCTTTTGTACTTTGATGTATTTTTGGGGGATTTCAGAGACTTGGAACCTTTTTATCACTTGAATTTGAGCTGATATTCAGATCATGGATGGATGGAAGGACTAATGGATGGATGGATGGATGGATGATGGATGGGTGGATGGATGATGGATGGATGGATGGATGGATGGATGGATGGATGATGGATGGATGATGGATGGATGGATGGATGATGGATGGATGATGGATGGATGGATGGATGGATGATGGATGGATGGATGATGGATGGATGGATGGATGGATGATGGATGGATGATGGATGGATGGATGGATGATGGATGGATGGATGATGGAAGGATGGATGGATGGATGGATGGATGGATGGATGGGTGGGAGGATGGATGTGTGGATGGACGCATGGATGGACAGATGGATGGATGGATGATGGATGGATGGACGGATGGATGGATGGATGGTCGGACAGATAGATGGGTGGGAGGATGGATGTGTGGATGGACGCATGGATGGACAGATGGATGAACGGAATAATGGTTGGATGGATGGATGGATGGATGGATGTATGGATGGATGATGGATGGATGATGGATGGATGGATGATGGATGGATGGATGGATGGATGGATGATGGATGGATGATGTATGGATGGATGATGGATGGATGATGGATGGATGATGGATGGATGGATGGATGGATGGATGATGGATGGATGATGGATGGATGGATGGATGATGGATGGATGATGGATGGATGGATGGATGGGTGGGAGGATGGATGTGTGGATGGACGCATGGATGGACAGATGGATGGATGGATGATGGATGGATGGACGGATGGATGGATGGATGGATGGATGGGTGGGAGGATGGATGTGTGGATGGACGCATGGATGGACAGATGGATGGATGGATGATGGATGGATGGACGGATGGATGGATGGATGGTCGGACAGATAGATGGGTGGGAGGATGGATGTGTGGATGGACGCATGGATGGACAGATGGATGAACGGAATAATGGTTGGATGGATGGATGGATGGATGGATGTATGGATGGATGATGGATGGATGATGGATGGATGGATGATGGATGGATGGATGGATGGATGGATGATGGATGGATGATGTATGGATGGATGATGGATGGATGATGGATGGATGATGGATGGATGGATGGATGGATGGATGATGGATGGATGGATGGATGATAGATGGATGATGGATGGATGGTGGATGGATGGATGGATGATGGATGGATGATGGATGGATGGTGGATGGATGGATGGATGATGGATGGATGATGGATGGATGGATGGATGATGGATGGATGATGGATGGATGGATGGATGGACGGACGGATGGATGGATGGGATGAATACAGCAGAACCTTCAAAGTAAAACGTCAAATTTTTGTAATGTTTTTTTTACCTTTTTTGTACCAATTTCTCTTTTTCTTATATTACAGCATTGTTGTTGTTTTTGTGTATTTTTTATTTATTTATTTTTTTACTTTGTGTTATTTTTCAGATTTGTGTTATTTTAATTTGTCTAATTTTTTGTGTTTTTCTTTGGTCATCTATTTTGGGTTGCAATTTTTTTTTTTTTATATCTTTGCTTTTCTTTGTTTATACTTTTTGTTTCTTCTTTTGTTCTTTCTTTGTTTTTTTGTTTGTTTTTTTCAAACAAATAAAAATTAAAAAAAATTTTTTTTTTTAGGTTTTTATGTTGCAGTTTTTTCTCTTTTTTCTTGTCTTTGTTTTTTTATTCTTTGTTTTTAAGTCTTTTGTGTTGTTTCTTCACAGGTTTTAATTTTTCTTTGCGCTTCTTTCTTTTTTTAATGTTGTTTATGTTTTGTCTTAGTTTTTATGTTGTTTTTCTTTTTTTCGCTCTTAGTTTTTGCTTTTTTGTGTTTCTTGTTGTTCTGTTCTTTGTTTTTGTGCATTTATAACATTTTTGTTTTTTTGCGTTGTTAATTTTTTCTTTAACATTTGACTTAATTTTTTTTTTTTTTTTTAATGCCTCCACAAAAAGGGAACATGTGTAACGCTAGCCAAACAAACGAGGTAGCGGAACACATTTGGATGCAGGAAAACCATCTGGCTGCTCAGTACACAATTTTAATGAGCTCTCAATCACATTCACATTTTGTTATGATGACTAATTCTAAATAGCTTGAGTTGGGTTGGTATTTTTATTTTTTTTATTACGTCAACCTTGAGCTTCAGTTTTGGTGGCTCTGCTGCTAACAGCAACACAATCAGACATTTTCGCTCAGTGCTGCCGAGTTCTTGTTGTTTTGTCTTTTGCATGTGCCAACGACGGACATGCAAAGTTAGCACGTTAGCGATCATTGCTAACCCGGCTGAAGCTCTTTCGTGTGCTTGACGTTGGACGATTTCCTTTTTTTTTTTTTGCTTTGCGCCCGTTTCAGGATTAAAACTGAGGGCGACGATGCTTGGCCCCCTCCCAAGTCATCTGTTTGCCATGGTAACCTTCTGGTTCATGTCATGAGAAGTACGGCGCACGGGTTGTGTGTCCTTGACATGACAACAACACGCATGCAGCCGATTGATTGATTGCATGGCGGAAATCGGAACACGCGGGTCGGCAAAAAATTGGCGCGGTCAGCGCGGGAAAATCAAATCTTTGCACGTTTTTCCCGTGTTTGTTTGTTTGTTTGTTTGTTGTTCCTCAGAGCTCCTTCAACGTGGCCGTGCTGAACGTCGGGGCGCCGGCAGCCGGCATGAACGCCGCCGTGCGCTCCGCCGTCCGCGTGGGCATCAGCGAGGGCCACAAAATGTTTGCGGTGAGCGACGGCTTCGAGGGATTCTACAAGGGTCAGGTGAGAGAGAGATCGGAAGACTTATTACGGATTTTGGGTTTGTTTGATTGTTGACACAATCTTAATACGTCAGTAAAACATTTTATTTTTTTTAAATTAGGGGTGTCAAAATTAGTGAAGCAATTTTGAGTTAATTTAAAGTTCCTTGAGCGCCACCTTTTTTTTTTTTTTTTGTCCACGTCAAAATTTAGCAGTAATACATGTAACTAGACGAAGTGCAATTTCTGGAGAAATTGCGTGGGAATGCTGAAAGCTGAATGCTAAGATTTGAACGCATGTAAATTGAGAGATAAATTATGAAATTCACCACCTTTTTTTTTTTTTTTGTCCACGTCAAAATTTAGCAGTAATACATGTAACTAGACGAAGTGCAATTTCTGGAGAAATTGCATGGGAATGCTGAAAGCTGAATGCTAAGATTTGAACGCATGTAAATTGAGAGATAAATTATGAAATTCTAACTTCCTGGTTACTCGACAATACCAACTGTGCCTCCGAGTAGTATCAGACACCTGGTCATGATGATGAGTTATATATAAGGAAGTGGGCGTGGAAAATGATACTTAGAACAAGTTCAAAGTCAGTCCCATTGAAAATGAATGGGGAAAAGTCGATATTACAAGTAAAATTGAGCAAATATTGTAAGTAATGTGGCAACACAATATATACCCCGGGAAGCATGAATTTTTGAAGCTAGTTGAAATTCACACAGTGTAAATTGAAAGTATTATATGGCAGTTGTTACGCGGCAAAAAAAAAAAAAAAAAGTGTGGAGAATAAAAATCACAATAACATTCCCACAACTAGACTAAGTGCAATTTCTGGAGAAATTGCGTGGGAATGCTGAAATCTGAATGCTAAGATTTGAATGCACGTGGAATGCTTATGAAGTAAATACTGTAAGTAATGTGGAATCAGATGATATATACCCCGGGAGGTGTGAATTTTTTTAAGCTAATTGAAATTACGATGAAAAATTTTAATCGCCAGACACCCCTAAAATAAATACAACGCGTGACGGTGCCGTAGAAACCCATTACGGGCTAAAGATCCTAACTAAAGAAGAATTGCAGAACTGTGTTGTGTCGCCCTCCCAGGGGTCAGAGCGCTAAACTTAGCACGCTAACGGACGAGCTAACGGCTAGCGGCCGGCGCTAAATTAAACATTGCGGAACGAGACATTCCTCACAGGTCAGAGTGACGAGTGGCAGGAAGGACATACCGATAAGCAGCAGAGCCGATACAGCTCAACTTGCGAACGGCATGTAAGACGAATCGGGACTAAAGTTCACGGTTAGGGTTTCAAATAAGGGTTACGGTATCAAATTTGGGTTTCAAGCATGGGTTATGGTTTGAGGCCAAAGTTAGCTTTTCAAGACAGGGTCGGGGTTTTGAACAAAGGTCGGGGTGGTTCAAAGCTGGGGTGACGGTTTCAGAGTTAGGGTTTCAAGCCAAAGAAAAAGCTTCAAGGCATGGTGAGAGTTTCTATAATTAGAATTTCAAGCCAGGATTTGGATTTCAAAGAATGGATAAGGTTTCAAGTTAGGGTTTTAAAACCAGTGTCAGGGATTCAAGTTGGAGTTTCAAGTCAAGATTATGGTTTCAAAATTGAGTTTTAAGTAAGAGTTAGGGTTTCCAAGCCAGAATTTGGATTTCAAAGAAGGGATAAGGTTTCAAGTTAGGGTTTTAAAACCAGTGTCAGGGTTTCATGTTGGAGTTTCAAGTCGAGATTATGGTTTCAAAATAGGGTTTTAAGCAAGAGTTATGGGTTCCAAGCCAGGATTTGGATTTCAAAGAAGGGATAAGGTTTCAAGTTAGGGTTTTAAAACCAGTGTCAGGGTTTCAAGTTGGGGTTTCAAGTCGAGGTTATGGTTTCAAAATTGGGTTTTAAGTAAGAGTTGGGGTTTCCAAGCCAGGATTTGGATTTTAAATTTGGGTTTCAAATAAGGGTGAAGGTTTTAAATTAGGACTTGAATCTACTGTCAGGGTTTCAAGTTAGGGTTTTACTTGACTCATTGGGCCAGTTTCAGCAGTAAAAAGTAAATATTTTGTCCGGAATTGATTTGATAACGTCATTATTTTTACTGTATAATTAATACCTTTACAAATGAATTTTTCCACTTGCTGTCGACTGAAGATGACATCATCAAATGGCACAAGGAGTCAAGACAAGGGTGTGGTTTCACAGTAGGGTTTGAAGCCGAAATGAGGGTTTCTGTGCAAATGTAGAGTTTCTAATTACATTTGTCGCCAGAATTAAGGTTTCAAAAAGGGTGAAGGTTTGAAATTCAGGTTTTAAAACAATGTCATAGTTTCAAGTTAGGGTTTTGACTCATTTATGGTTCTAAATGAGGATTTTAAGACAAGATAAGAGGGCAAGGATAGAGTTTAAGACAATTTCAGGGCTTCAAGTTGGGGTTTCACTTGGAAATATTTTAAATTCAGCTTTTAAGATAATTCCAGAGTTTCAAGTTGGGGTTTCAAATTGGAAATATTTCAAATTCAGGTTTTAAGGCAATTTCAAGTTGGGGTTTCAAATTGAGCTTATGGTTTTAAAATAGGGTTTTAAGACAGCCTAAGAGTTTTAAGGAAAGGTTAGAGTTTCCAATTCAACTTTCGAGCCAGAATTTTGATTTAAAATTCGGGTTTCAATTAAGGGCAAATATTTTAAATTCAGGCTTTAAGACAAATTCAGTGTTTCAAGTTGGGGTTTTAAATTGAGCTTATGGTTTTAAAATAAGGTTTTAAGACAGGCTAAGCGTTTTAAGGCAAGGTTAGAGTTTCAAATTAGACTTTCAAGTCAGAATTTTGATTTCAAATTAGGGTTTCATTTAAGGGCAAATATTTCAAATTCAGGTTTTAAGACAATGTCAGGGATTCAAGTTGGGGTTTCAAATTGAGCTTGTGGTTTTAAAATTGGGTTTTATGACAGGCAAGGTTAGAATTTTAAAATTAGGTTTGTCAAGCTAGGATTGGGGTTCCAAATTAGGGTTTCAAAAACGGGATTGTCAAGTTATTGTTTTAAGTCAATGGCAGGGTTTCAAGTTAGGGTTTAAACTTGGTCTTACGGTTTTAAGCCAGATTTACAGTTTGAAAGTAGGTTTTCGAGATGGATTGAGATGTTTCAATCAACTTTTCAACTCGGGGTTAGGGTTTCAAAAACAAAAAAAAAGGTGAAATTTCAAATTAGGGTGTTGAGATTTCAAGCCTAAAGTTGTGTTTCCAGTTCATGTATGAAAAATCAAGTGTAAGGCTTCAAATGTGGGTTCTGGGAAACGGTTAGGATTTTCAAGGCAACCGATTGCGATTTGATTGATCGATTTTTTTATTTTTTTTTTCCGTGCGCCAAACAGATCAAAGAGATCAAGTGGGGCGACGTCGGAGGCTGGACGGGACAAGGAGGCTCGCTGCTCGGCACCAAAAGGTCCGCAACGCAAAACCCTTTTTATCATTTTTGGACGATTACGATTATGATTACGATTATGTGGAGCGCTTGGACATGTCGTCATGTTTGGACTTTTTTGCCCCGCTCGCTCCATTTAGGACGCTTCCTGGGAAACACCTGGACGAGATCGCCCAGCAGATGGCGACACACAACATCAACGCTCTGCTCGTCATCGGCGGATTTGAGGTAACGCGGAAATTTTCTTGTCAACTCGCGTCGTCGTTCGCTTGTTTCCTGCGCTAAGCTAATGCTAATGCTAAGCGTAATGTCGAATAAGATTTTGGTCATCGATGAATCGTTTGGAGACCTTGAAGTTCAAATTGTTCAACTGCTTGGAATTTCAGCAACTCAACACTAATTATTTTCTTCCATGTGGCTCCACTAGTCTAAACACGACACCCTGATTGATTCATTCATTTTGCGTTGTTGTTTGACTTGCAACACAAAATGAAACATAAGATGTTCACATGTCAATCACACGTCACATGATCTCATTGTGTTTCAGTTAAAACAATTAAACTGTCCTTGGGGTAGGGTTTCAAGACAGGAGTAGGGTTATTATAGTTTGGGAATTTTTCTTTCTTTTTTTTTTTCAAGTTAGGTTTTTTTGTTTTGAGTTTTTTTTTCATTAGTTTTAATTAATTTTAAGGGTGGTTTTGTTAGTTTTTTTAGTAGTTTTAGTTATTTAATAAATTCTTAGTTTCAGTATTAGTTTTAGGTTTTTTTTCGTTAGTTTTAATTAATTTTCAGGGTGGTTTTGTTAGTTTTTTTATTAGCTTTAGTTATTTAATACATTCTTAGTTTCAGTTTAGTTTTAGTTCGTTTCAGTGTTAGTTTTAGGTTTTTTTATTATTATTATTTTTTATTAGTTAGGGTTTTTTTTCTTTAGTTGTAATTAATTTTCTGGGTGGTTTTGTTAGTTTTTTTTAATTAGTTTTAGTTATTTAATAAATTCTTAGTTTCAGTTTAGTTTTAGTTAGTTTCAGTATTAGTTTGAGGTTTTTTTTATTAATTTTTTTTTAGTTAGGTTTTTTTTCCGTTAGTTGTAATTAATTTTCAGGGTGTTTTTGTTAGTTTTTTATTAGTTTTACTTATTTCTTTTACTTATTTTAATTCTTAGTTTCAGTTTAGTTTTAGTTAGTTTCAGTATTATTTTTAGGGTTTTTTTTTTTATAAATTTTTTTCAGTTAGGTTTTTTTTTTCGTTAGTTTTAATTAATTTTCAGGGTGGTTTTGTTAGTTTTTTTTTTATTAGTTTTAGTTATTTAATCAATTCTTAGTTTCAGTTTAGTTTTAGTTAGTTTCAGTGTTAGTTTTAGGTTTTTTTAATTAATTTTTTATGTTTATTACTTGTTTGCAATATTCAAAAAAATAACACCACGGGAGTGATGTCATCTTTTGGTGCTTTCCTATTGGCTGCTGCTCAATGACATCACTTCTGTGTGGCACGTTTTCAATCGTCCTTATTCCGGTTAATATCAAAAATAAATCTTAATCTTCTTGAAAATCACTTTAAAAATCATCCCGAAAGGCTCGTGCGTTAAATTAATTAGCAAAGATGAAAAACGACATTTTTGCTATTACCATAGTTAGTTTATTAGTTTTATAAACATAAAATGTAGTTTCAGTTCATTTTCGTTTTTTTTTTGTTTTTTTTTAAAGCATTTTCGTTTTTATTTTATTTCATTGACCAAATTGTTTTTTTAATTTTAGTTTCAGTTGTTTTTTGTTTTTTTCTCTCGTTAGTTTTAGTTCATTAAAATAACCTTGGACAGGAGTAGGGTTTTAAGTCAGGAAGGGGATTTTGAAAGAAGGAATAGGATATCAAAAGTGAGATTTTCGGGACAGTGTGACGGTTTCAAGCAAAATTAGGTTTTCAAAGTAGGGTTTCCAGACAGTTTCAAAGTTGGGTTTCAAGCAAGGGGTAGGGTTTAAAGCTGGGGTTTTAAGACAAGCTTAGGGTTTCAAATGTGGGTTTATTGGGACAGGGTTGGGGTTTTTAAGCCAGGGATAGGGTTTGAAGTTAGGTTTTCAAAGTAGGGTGTCCAGACAGTCATAAGTTTCAAAGTGGGGTTTCAAGCAAGGGATAGGGTTTAAAGCAGAGATTTAAGACAAGCAGAGGGTTTCAAAAAAAAAAAAAAAAAAAAAAAAAAAAAGGGCTATGAAATCAAGTGAGATTTTTGGGACAGGGTTGAGGTTTAAGCCAGGAATAGGGTTTGAAGTTAGGTTTTCAAAGTAGGGTGTCCAGACAGTCATAAGTTTCAAAGTGGAGTTTCAAGCAACGATTGCAAGCAAGTTTACTCGTTTAGGGTGTTGAGACGTGAATAAGCTTTCAATTTAGGGTTTCCAGGAAATTTGGAGTTTTAAACAAAAAAAATAGGGATAAGAAAACAAGTGACAGTGAGGACAAGGGACAGTGTTAGGGTTTTAAGCCAGGCATAGTATTTGAAGTTAGGTTTTCAAAGTAGGGTTTCCAGAAAATCGCAGTTTCAAAGAAGGGTTTCAAGCACGAGTTAAGGTTTCAAATTGGGCTTTTAAGACAGGGTTAGGGTTTAAAGACAAGAATAAGGTTTAGGATTAGGATCTCAAATGTGGGTTTCAAGCAAGGGGCATGGTTTCAAATTAAAGTGCTTCCAAACTAGGAATTGGGTTTTAAGACAGAATTCCAACATTTTCCGTGCTTTTTGTGTGTGTGCATTGTGATTGGCTCTCTTCCCTTGGCTCCTCCCATCATTGCAACAGCCTTTCTTTTCACTTGCTGGAGGAAATGAAGACGCTAACTTGTTAGCCGCTCTGTCTTTCGTGTGGATGACGTTCGTGTCACAAGCTAAGCTAGCTGATGCTACTGTTGTTTATTTATTTTTGTGATATTTTGCTAGCATAGCTTAGCCGCTAACTCTGATGTTATTTTTTGCCAAATTCCACTCAAGGCTCCGTTCATGCTCAACCAATCGCCACTTTTGAGAGCTTTTTTTCCCCCCACGTTTAATTCGCCGACGGCTGCGCCTCTGGCCCCGCCCCCCTCGCCCCAAAACGACCAAACGGGATGCCGCTTGTGACCGCTGCAGGCCTACATGGGATTACTGGAACTTTCGGCGGCACGGGACCAATACGGCGAGCTGTGCGTGCCAATGGTGATGGTCCCCGCCACGGTGTCCAACAATATACCGGGCTCGGACCTCAGCATCGGCTCCGACACGGCGCTCAACGCCATCACGGACGTAAGTCGGGACGGTCGTGCACGTGCGTGTGCATGCGTGTGCATGTGTGTGTGTGTGTCGTGCACGGCGCGACAGCCGGCTCGTGTGACGACTGACATTTCGCGACAGACGGGAAGTGTCGAGGCCGCGTGGATTTGTCGGTCGTCGCCGGGTAGACTCGGCGGGAGCTCGATCCTGATTGGTCATCAGTTCAGCCTCCGAATGACTTTGGCTTAGGACCTATGGAGAAGCAAAACTGCAGAAATTAAAAAGTAAATTAATGAGTACATAAATAAATGAATGCAAGTGAAAATAAAAATATGAGAAATAGAATTCAAAAATTACAAAAAAATAAATGTAAATGGAAATAAAAACAACAATATAGCCATAAATAAATAAATGAAAGTACAAATCAATACAGAAATAAAAATTGAGGTTAAAAAAATACAATAAATATGGAAATAAATAAAAAAAAATAATATAGAAATAAAAAATAAATTAATTAATAAGTAATTAAATACAATTGAAATTACAATATAATTCAAAATTAAATGCAAAAAATAAATATAAAAATAAATGTGAAAATAAACACAAAAATAAATATAGAAATGAAAAATAAATATATAAAAGTGAAAATAAAATATAATTAAAAAATTAAATGCAAAAAATTAATATAAATGGAAATAAAAACAACAATATAGCCATAAATAAATACACAAAAGGACAAATAAATACAAAAATAAAAGAGAGATTCAAAAAATAAAATATTATTATTATTGAAATATTTGTATTTATTGATTGATATTTCATTCTATTTATGTGTTTATTTTTGTATTAAATTTTCTAATTTATTTAATATTTATTTTTTTGAAGCTCGTTTGTTATTTTTTTATTTATTTTTTTTATTGTTTATTTCCATCCATCCCGCTTATTCCTCACTAGGGCTGCAGGGGTGCTGGAGCCTATCCCAGCTGACTGGTTGCCAGCCAATCCAGGTTATTTCCAATTAGATTTTTTTTTCCACTTTATTTATTTATTTACTTACTTAATCATTTATTTATTTTTAAATTTGGCACTTTTGGTCCTCCAGAAGCGCAGCAGAGAAAATGTTTTTTTTTTATTTTTTTTTTTTTTAACTGGGCCAAATGAAGAACGACAAAGAGCGAAGCCGCTGTCGTGTTTGTGGTGTCAACATCAGCATTCGTAAACGCTGACGTACGAAGATATCAAAAGTCGTCCGCAGAAGCATTACAGCCCTTAACAGGCTCTTCTTTTTTTCCAACTCAATGGCGACGATAGTCAAATACACACAACGGACCTCCGAAAGGTCAAAGTTCCACTGAAAAAAAGAGCCAAAAAAAGGTCATGGAGTTGAACGGGGCACAAATGTAGCATCGAGCTAACCTCAGGTAAGTGCATCGCATGCGCTCTTGTGACCTTGTGACCTTGGATTGACTCGTGTGTGTTTGGTCAACAGCAGACAAAGAACACGTTGTGGGGTGGAGGTTGATGTGTTCTTCGGCGCGCGTGTGTGCGTGGCGGCAATGCGCCGTTTCAGGAATGACGTCCGTGCGTTGCAGCTAAAACGGGAGCGCGGTCTTATCAGGTCACGTCAACGCCGCGACGCGTCGCCGGACGGCGTCTGGCCGTCCCGCACCCGATACTCCCAGCCCAAATCGGCCAATGGGAAGTCGGCTCACTTGGCAAGCGGAGAGAGCCAATACAAACACAAAGACGCATGAACGCAGTCGCACGCACACACCAGGGTTACTATAGGTTTGGAATTTTTCATTATAGTTTTGATTTTATTTTGAGTTTTTTTTTTTTTTTAAGTTAGTTTTAATTAGCTTTCAGGGTGGTTCTGTTAGTTTTTAGTAGTCTTAGTTATTTAATAAATGCTCAGTTTCAGTATTAGTTTTTTTTTTAATTAAATGTGAATTACTTGTGTGCAATATTAAAAAAAAAAAACTCATGGGAGCGATGTCATCTGAAAGGTGCTTTTCTATTGGCTGCTGCTATATGATGTCACTTCTGTGTGACACACTTTCAAATGTCTTTATTCTGGTTAATATAAAAAATAAGTTGACTTAAAATCTCATTTAAAATCATCCCCGCAAGCTAATGCATTCAATTAATTACCAAAGACTAAAATTAAGGACATTTTATGCTATAATTAATTAGTTTTGGTTTTGTAAACATAAAATGTAGTTCCAAGTTAGTTTTAGTTTTTTAAAAGCATTTTCATTCTTACGTTTATTCATTAACATTCTTTTTTTTTTAGAATTTTAGTTTTTTTACAAAGCATTTTTTTTTTTTTTTAAATTTTAATTTCAGTCATTTCCTTAGTTTTAGTTAACAAAAATAACCTTGGTGCCAATATGCATTTTTTTTCATGTTTCACTTCCTGTTAGTTTCCCGATACTTTTTAATAATTAATTAGCAAAGACTAAAACGAAGGACATTAATGCTATAATTAATTAGTTTTAGTTAGTTTTGTAAACGTGAAATGTAGTTTCAATTAGTTTTAGTTTTTTCAAAAGCATTTTTGTTTATATGTTTTTTCATTAACATTATTATTATTTTTTTTAGAATTTTAGTCTGTTAGAAAGCATTTTTGTTTTTTCATTAATATATATATATATATATATATATATATATATATATATATATATATATATATATATATATATATATATATTAAATGTAGTTTTAGTTATTTCCTTAGTTTTAGTTAACAAAAATAACCTTCGACTATGTTTATTCATTAACAATTTTTTTTGTAGAATTTTATTTTTTTTAAAAAGCATTTTCATTTTTTATGTTTTTTTTCATTAACATTTCTTTTTCAAATTTTACTTTTAGTTATTTAGTAATAAAGTATTATTAATTAGTTTTAGTTAGTTTTGTAAACATAAAATATAGTTTCAGTTAGTTTTAGCTTTTTAAAAAGCATTTTCGTTTTTATGTTTATTCATTAACAATTTTTTTGTAGAATTTTAGTTTTTTTACAAAGCATTTTTGGTTTTTATGTTTTTTTCATTAACATTTTTTGTTCACAATTTTAGTTAGTTAGTTTCAGTTAGTTTTTTTCTTTTTTTTTTTTAAAGGATATTTGTTTTTATTTTATTTCGTAAACGTTTTTTCAATTTTGAGTTTTTTTCGTTAGTTTTAGTTCACTAAAATAACCTTGATATACACGCACACTATTGAGCTACGTAACGATAAAGAATCTACACAACATAAAGAATCAACGCACACACCATAAAAAGACAAGCACACACGCAGCCTCATCGGCGAAAATGTAACGATTGGCCCGGGCGTCCGTCAGGCCCTGGAGTCGCTCCTGCAGCTGTTTGAGGCTCGCGAGCGCTACGAGGAGTTTTGCGTGCCGCTGTGCATGCTGCCCGCCACCATTAGCAACAACGTGCCCGGCACCGACCTCAGCATCGGCGCCGACACCTCCCTCAACGCCCTCGTGGAGGTAACGGCGCCTCTTGCCAAACCTTCGCCTGCTCTGACTTGTTGTCGTTGTGTTGTGTTGATGTGGTGTTGCCATGGTAACCCGTCTGTTCACGTGGGTCCCATCAGGTAAAAACAAATTAATTTAGCATCACTAAAGTTGTACTTTTGAAATCTTGTGACATAAGAACCTCCAGTTGCCTTTTTTTTTTTTTTTTTTTGAAATAATAATGGATTTGGTTGCTGGCAGACATGCGACCGCATCAAGCAGTCGGCCAGCGGCACCAAGCGGAGGGTGTTCATCATCGAGACCATGGGGGGCTACTGCGGCTACCTGGCGACCGTGGGCGGGCTGGCGGCGGGCGCCGACACCGTCTACATCTACGAGGAGCCCTTCGACATCCGAGACCTGCAGGTGGAGCTTGCATGTTGTTGTTTTTTCTTTTTTTTTGGCGAATGGAGGGTCGAAATTAATTTGGGATTAAAGTGGCTTCAACACCACAATTTTTTTTTGTTTTTTATGCGCAATTAATGACTTGGAAAGCCCGTATGGGGGGGTTGGGGGGGTTTCCAGTCAACAATTCAGCTGACAGGCCCACGTCAAAATTTAGCAGTAATACATTTTATAATAAATCATATATTTGTGGAGACTGGGGTCAAGTTTACAATTTTAAAAATGTGCAGAAATTCACAAGTTACATCATGTTAAAGATTATCTGGCACTTAATATCAAAGAAAAATGCACTGAGCTGTCACCAATGTCTTAGAAATGCAGTTATGCCATCTAGTGGCAGAAAAATGACCAACAAATCAATATCACACTCATTTTTTTACATTATAACTACATTTTATGGATTATAAAATTACTGTATCATTGACTAAAAGATGCAGCCATATTTTCTATTATTTAACATTTTTTTTCCATTTTTCCATTTTTTTATGGATTATAAAATTACTGTATCATTGACTAAAAGATGCAGCCATATTTTCTATTATTTAACATTTTTTTTCCACTTTTGTTAACAAGAGAATGAAAACTTGAAAAAAAAATGAGTGTACATTTTTAATTGTACATTTACAACAGATATCAAATTTGCGATTAATCGTGAGTTAACTATTGAAGTCATGCGATTAATTGAGATTAAAATTTTTAATCGCCTGTCACCTCTTAAAAAAAACAAAAAAAAAACCTAACTATATTTTGTACGGCTAAGTCAAACTGGCTTTGGGGGCTAGATTTAAAAAAAACCAAAAAAAAAAACCTTGTTTTTTGGTCCTTTTAGGGCAATGTGGAACATCTGACGGAGAAGATGAAGACCACCATCCAAAGAGGTCTGGTGCTCAGGTGAAGGACGCAAGAAAAGGGGGCGGGGCTTCTCTTTTGGGCCGCGGCTTCAAATTTGTGCGTGCCGTGCGCGCGTAGGAACGAGAACTGCAACGAGAACTTCACCACTGACTTCATCTACCAGCTTTACTCGGAGGAGGGCCGCGGCGTGTTTGACTGCAGGAAGAACATCCTGGGACACATGCAGCAGGTACGGGCGACATTTGCAGTGGATAGAGAAAGTCGACACACCTTTGGACAAATGCCAGGTTTTGGTGATTTTAAAAGTATTCAAGTCAGAATTTCTATCTACGATTAATGCGACCTGTAACGGATCCATATCAATTGAAACCAAAATCATTTTTAATGGGGAAAGTAGGGAAAAATAAATAAAATCCTACTAGAACAACTGAACTTTATTTGGGGTTAATCAGAGGTACTTGAAATTGTAGCAGGTCTTAACATTTAACTTGAGTATAAATAGGATGGGGTAATTCTGAACACAATTCTAAGGGGGTGTGCACAATTGTGCAACCACATTATTTCAATTGTTAATATACATTTACCCTAAATTCCACTGGATTTGTAAAGGTTATATAGGTCAAATTAATGATGGAAAATGTTTGTTTATTTTTTGTAATGACTTATCTTGGCTTGGTTTTCTTAAACCCAAAAAATAAAGATGAACACTAGTATATCTGTAACGTAAGTATAAGTAAGTAAATGGAAAAAATAAAAAGCCTACTAGAACAACTGGACTTTATTTGGGGTTAATCAGAGGCACGTGGAAAGGTAGCAGGTGTGTGCTGACTTACATTTAACTTGCGTATAAATGTAATCGGTTAATTCTGAACACAATTCTAAGGGGTGTGTACACTTTTGCAACCTCATTATTTCAATTGTTAATTTTTATTTAACCACTGGTTTTCTTAAACCCAAAAATTAAAGTAAGATGAATCATAATATATTTTGTAAAGTAAGTATAAGTAAGTAAATGGAAAGTTAAAAAAAAAAAAAAAAAAAAAAAGACCTATTAGAACAACTGGACTTTATTTGGGGTTAATCAGAAGCCCTGGAAATGACTGACTTCATTTAACTTGAATATACATATATATATAAATATATTATAATATATAATATAATATTTAATAATATAGATATTATAATATATAATATATATAATATATATATATATATTATATATATACATATATATAAATATGATGGCTTAATTCAAGCACAATTCTCAGGGGGTGTGCACATTTGTGCAACCTCATTATTTAAGTTATTTGGAAAAGGCACAGTCCAAAGTTTTTCCGTTGCTGTCAAAAGCAAATAAATAAATGATTAAATGAATTATTAAATAAATAAATAAATGATTAAATGAATTATTAAATGAATAAATAAGTAAATAAATAAACCAACAAACAAACAATCAGTTGAGTTGTTAAGTTTATGAGGTCGCATTAATGGCAGAAAAAGTTTGAAATAATTGATCTTGATCTGGTTTTCTTCAACCCCAAAATCCGGCATTCAAATCGGGGCGCGTAGGACGTCACATCCGCACGCTAAAAGTCCCTGTCCGATCCACAGGGTGGCGCTCCGTCTCCCTTCGACAGAAACTTCGGCACCAAAGTGGCGGCGAAGGCCGTCCAGTGGATCACCAAGACCATGAAGGAGTCTTACAAAGGAGGTAAAAGCCAAGAACCGAACGTCGTCAACTCGGCATTGTCAACTTTTGAGGCGTCAAAACGTCACCGTCGAATCTTTGGACGCAGGCCGAGTGTTCGCCAACAACGAGGACAGCGCCTGCCTGCTGGGCATGAGACGCCGGGCGATGCTCTTCCAGCCCGTCGCGCAGCTCAAACACGAGACCGACTTTGAGTAAGAAGCTTTGTCTGACACTTTTAGCATGATGACATTTCATAGGCCAGTCTAGGTTGGGTTGACCCACAAAAAAAAGTGCCAAAAAGACACGGGAAGTCAGCCATTTTGGTTCAAGGTTTGTCAATGTAGTCATTTTTTTCGACAGGGTTTTTTCAAACATGAACTATATTTGAAAAATCCAGCCCCCGAAACCAGTTTGACTGAGGAACATGAAATTTGGTAGGCACGTCTATCTTGTGTAGATCTACAAAAAAAAGTCTCAAGAAGCCATGATGGATATGAGACAGGAAGTCAGCCATTTTGGTTCAAAGTTTGTCAATGTAGTCAAATTTTTTTTCTACAGGAGTTTTTCAAACATGAACTATATTTGAAAATCCAGCCCTCAAAACCAGTTAGACTGAGGAACATGAAATTTGGTAGGCCGGTCTATCTTGTGTAGACCTACAAAAAAGTCTCAAGAAGCTGTGGTGGATATGAGACAGGAAGTCAGCCATTTTGGTTCAAAGTTTGTCAATGTAGTCATTTTTTTCTACAGGGTTTTTTCAAACATGAACTATATTTGAAAATCCAGCCCTCAAAACCAGTTAGACTGAGGAACATGAAATTTGGTAGGCCGGTCTATCTTGTGTAGACCTACAAAAAAGTCTCAAGAAGCTATGGTGGATATGAGACAGGAGGTCAGCCATTTTGGTTCAAAGTTTGTCAATGTAGTAATTTTTTTCTACAGGGTTTTTTCAAACATGAACTATATTTGAAAAATCCAGCCCCCGAAACCAGTTTGACTGAGGAACATGAAATTTGGTAGGCACGTCTATCTTGTGTAGATCTACAAAAAAAAGTCTCAAGAAGCCATGATGGATATGAGACAGGAAGTCAGCCATTTTGGTTCAAAGTTTGTCAATGTAGTCAAAAAAAATTTCTACAGGAATTTTTCAAACATGAACTATATTTGAAAATCCAGCCCTCGAAACCAGTTAGACTGAGGAACATGAAATTTGGTAGGCCGGTCTATCTTGTGTAGACCTACAAAAAAGTCTCAAGAACCTGTGGTGGATATGAGACAGGAAGTCAGCCATTTTGGTTCAAAGTTTGTCAATGTAGTCATTTTTTTCTACAGGGTTTTTTCAAACATGAACTATATTTGAAAATCCAGCCCCCGAAACCAGTTTGACTGAGGAACATGAAATTTGGTAGGCAGGTCTATCTTGTGTAGACCTACAAAAAAAAGTCTCAAGAAGCCATGATGGATATGAGACAGGAAGTCAGCCATTTTGGTTCAAAGTTTGTCAATGTAGTCAAATTTTTTTTCTACAGGAGTTTTTCAAACATGAACTATATTTGAAAATCCAGCCCTCGAAACCAGTTAGACTGAGGAACATGAAATTTGGTAGGCAGGTCTATCTTGTGTAGACCTACAAAAAAGTCTCAAGAAGCCATGGTGGATATGAGACAGGAAGTCAGCCATTTTGGTTTAAAATGGGAATTTTATAGTCATTTTGGACATTTCCAGATGTCCTTCTAATTTGAAAATTCTGCCCCCGAAGCCAGTTTGACTGAGTAAGATAAAATTTGGTAGGCCAGTCTATCTTGTGTAGACCAACAAAAAAGTCTCAAGAAGCCTTGATGGATATGGGACAGGAAGTCCACCATTTTGTTTGGTTTAAAATGGGAATTTTATGGTCATTTTCGACATTTCCAGATGTCCTTCAAATTATTTGAAATTTAAACCCCTACCACTTCAACTTAGGAACTTAAAATTTGGTCGGCCACTCTGGCATGTTTAAACCTACAAAAACGTCTCAAGAAGTCATGGCGGAAATCACTCAGGAAGTTGGCCATTTTGATTTAAAGTGGGGTTTTTTTTTGTGGTCATTTTGGGCATTTTCGGGCTCCTTTAAATTCTTTGCAAATTGAGCCCCTGGAATCGGTTTAAGTCGGCAACATCAAATTTGGTAGGCCGGTCTTTCTTGTGTAGAACTACAAAAAAAAGAAAAAAGTCTCAAACGAAACTGGAAGTCTGCTATTTTGGTTTCAAGTGGGCATTTTACTGTCACTTAGGACATTTTTAGTTGAAGTCCGTCTCTAGAACTAGTTTAACTTATCAACGTGAAATTTGATAGTTAAGTTGGTCACGAGTAGACCCACGAAAAAAAAGTCTTAAAAAGTCTTGCTAGAAAAGACACAACAAGTCTGCCAATCTGGTTCCAAGGGGGGACATTTTAGGCATTTTTTTTAATGGGTTGTTCATACATGAACTTATTCTTAACTCAATTCACTCCCAGGACATTTTCGCTGTTTTACTGGATTTTGACTGATTTTGCAAGGCCCATAGCATATTGTGTCCTATTGCTATAAAAACATGGAACCTACCAAAAGAAAGATTTTAAGGACTCTTCTTTCATCAGGAAAAAAAAAAAAAAAAAGTGTACTTCTAGCTGTTTCCATTTTGCATCAATTAGCATTAAAACATGGCTAAGTTTCATCATTATTCACAAATCTGTTTAAAATAGTAGGGAAAAGAGCTTTTTGGTCTCTTATACTCTGCTGCCATCTGATGGCCGTTTTTTGTAATAACTACCATTGCTTCAAGCATCCTCTTTAGTTCAGAGGTTGCATCAAAGCCAAAACGTATAATGACATCTTTGGGAGCATGGTCATATTCAAAATAGAACGTATTTATACGTTTTTGGGAGTAAACGAGTTAATGAACTATTTCTGAAAATTCTGTCCCAAAGTCAGTTTATTTGACTTATCAACATAAAATTGAAAACATGGGTAGACCTACAAAAAAGCTTCTCATGAAGCTATGTTAGAAAAGACAGGTTCAAAGCGGCCATTTTAGGCATTGTGTCGTGTCTTTTTGAAAGACAAACTTCTCTAAGGGATTAACCTTTTTTTTGTTTTTTTTAAATTCATCCCCCAAAAGCCTGTTTCACTTCTCAGCATGAAATTTGGTAGCCATGTACAGTATGTCACGAATCGACCACCAAAGTCATGAAAACAGGAAATGAATGCAATCACTTCCTGTCTCAGGCACAGGATCCCCAAGGAGCAGTGGTGGCTGAAGCTCCGCCCCCTGATGAAGATCCTGGCCAAGTACAAGACGAGCTACGACGTGTCCGACTCGGGCCAGCTGGAGCACGTGGGCCGCTTCCGGGCCAGAGAGGGCGACGCCTCGGCCGCCATCTGAGCTAGCTTGCGGCGCATTTAACACACACAGAAAAAAAAAAAAAATCGAATGTCACATGCTGTTACTCTAACTTATTGCCGATTGTATCATTGAAATATGCACTCCGACTGACGTACTGTATGGAACACTGCCAATGTAGCTTGATCACTTTGTTGTTTCGTCTTTGCTGTCGCTAACGTTGTCACAAATGTTTGTGCCATGAAGTGTGTGCGTTTCGTGTGTTTGCGTGTACGCATTATTAAAGCTTTGATTGTGTTGTTTTTGCATTTTTTTTTTAAATCACTATTTAAACATAGTGAAAGGAATGTTACTTTATGACAGTGCTTCTCAATTATTTTCTGTCATGCCCCCCCCGCGACTATAAATAGTATTTTGTCTATAAAATTGTTATAAGCACGTCTCTGCATAACACTGTATCTGTATTAACGTATAAGAGAATTTAAAAAAAAAAGAAATATGGACCAACTTACAACAAAGAATATCTTTATTAACTGTAACAGAAAAGATTTAAAGTGCATCTGAAATTCAAAAATTAAATAAAATCCTTAAACTATAAACATTTTTAGACCGACCATGTCAAACCATATGATACGGGAAAAATTACATAAAATCACTAAATAATAATGCATTCAATCTGATCACAAACATTAACTAAGGAGCACAATATTTAAAAAAAATAAAATAAAACTTTAACCTGCAAAACAAAAATATATAAAATAATTTGTGCAGATTTTTTTTTATTTATTTTTTGCTCAGTGCAAACAAAACCCCTTACACCACAAAGCGAATGCTCCCTGCGCACACTCTGCCAATAATGAGAGCGCCACTGCCCCCTAATGTAGTGGAGGTGCAATTGCACTTTATTCTAGGAGAGTAAAAAAATAAAATAAAATAAAAAATAAAAAAGCATGTTCCCCGAGGTCAAATGCGCCCCCCTTGATGGAGTCCCACGCCCCCTGGGGGCCCGCCCCACTATTTGAGAAGCACTGCTTTATGACCAAAGAGTACCTACGATTCCATCACTCTTTATAGATGAGGTTCATTTTATAGATAAAAAAAAATGTACAAATAAATTTTGCACGTGGTGGCCTCACATCCAAACTATTTGTATTGCCTATAAAAAGGAAAACATTTGTTAAAAGAATATTCTCGGTAAACTAGTGCGAGAATTCGAAGCTGATACCTTTCTCTTCCCATATCACCGAAGGCTAAAGAAACACATTTTAGATCTTTTACTGCCATACGTTACCAAAAAAAAAATAATAATAATATGAGAAAGGCTTTGATCATTTACATCATCCTTGAAAACGTTTTGTTTCATCAAATTTCATACGCATTGAGACCATTGAAAAGAGATATACAATGCTGCCATCTGCTGGCTATAGACAGTGAGGTTTTTTTTTATTCCACAACTCACTGACCGGGCAGCACGTGCTGCACTTAGACGGTGAACTGCCCATTGATTAAAAACAAAAACAAAAAAAGTAGTTGACATCATTTAACGTTTATGGCGGCATACGTTGTGATTTTACTAATCGTTATTAAACGTTTTTGGCGGTCAAAGAGTTAAGGTGATGATTGATGTTTATCCTTGTGGGAATTTTTTATTTTTTTTAATCAGAGGTTTAAGATGCAACAAATTTGCTGCGCATTTTGTGGCTGTGATAATGAGACTTTGGAACATTTGTTTTTGAATGTGTGTGTACACCAGAGTATTTTGGAAATCGTTTCAGACCTGGATTTCATAGGAGGTATGCTGTCCTCGCTCCGAAGCTCCCAAATCTCACCAGCTGGACAGCGAGTTAACGATGTTCCAAACAATCAGACGTTGTTTTCTTTTTGGGCTTTTTATTTGGACAATGGCCTCGACCATTACCCTCTTTAGGTCATTTAAAACTAGAACAATAAAAATAAAATAAAATGTGAAAATAGCTAACAATACACAACAATCATGCTAGTAGCTAGTTACACTGCACATTTTTAACAGTCTCCAAATTATCCCAATTAACTCAAATAAATCTTCAGTGTTGTTATCGAAACATCACATATACTTACAATTACCCCCTTTAGGTCATCTTAAAACTAGAATTAAAACAACAACAACGTGAAATTAGCGAACAATAAACAACACTCTCATGCTAGTAGCTAGTTACACTACACCTTTTTAACAGTCTCCAAATTATCCCAATTAACTAAAAATAAATCTTCAGTGTTGTTATCTAAACATCACATATACTTACCATTACCCCTTTAGGTCATCTTAAAACTAGAATAAAAAAAACAACAACGTGAAATTAGCGAACAATAAACAACACTCTCATGCTAGTAGCTAGTTACACTGCACATTTTTAACAGTCTCCAAATTATCCCAATTAACTAAAATAAATCTTCAGTGTTGTTATCTAAACATCACATATACTTATCACTACCCCCTTTAGGTCATCTTTAAACTAGAATAAAAAACAACAACAACGTGAAATTAGCTAACAATAAACAACACTCATGCTAGTAGCTAGTTACACTGCACATTTTTAACTAGGGGTGTGAATTGCCTAGTACCTGACGATTCGATTCGTATCACGATTCACAGGTCACGATTCGATTCGATACCGATTAATCCCGATACGAATGGTCACGATTCGATACCGATTAATCCCGATACGAATTTATAAGTCGATTGTTGCGATTTTTTTCCATTCAAATTTAGAAAATACTATCAGTAAATTTGTACATGTACATTGTAAGATTTGTATGAATATATTTATCTAAAACTTGAGGCTTATAACCGTGAGCCACTGTACACAAACAGTTTGCAATCTGTTTCACATTTGAACAGCATTAAAATAAAAATATTAAGGCTTAATGTGCCGTTCATATAACATTCTTCCATGCTCAAGGTGTGAATCCTAAAAAAAAAAAAAAAAAAAAAAAAAAAAAAAAAAAAAAAAAAAAAAAAAATCGATTCTGCCGATTATTGAATCGATTCGAGAATCGCGCGATGTAGTATCGCGATATATCGCCGAATCGATTTTTTTTTTTAAACACCCCTATTTTTAACAGTCTCCAAATTATCCCAATTAACTCAAATAAATCTTCAGTGTTGTTATCTAAACATCACATATACTTATCACTACCCCCTTTAGGTCATCTTTAAACTAGAATAAAAAAACAAACAAACAATGTTAAATTAGCTAACAATAAACAACACTCTCATGCTAGTAGCTAGTTACACTGCACATTTTTAACAGTGTTCAAATTATCCCACCTAACTCAAATAAATCTTCAGTGTTGTTACCTAAACATCACATATACTTACAGACAATTCTTGTCCAAAGCAACAACAAAAATAGGTTCCAACCGCCTTCGTAAGAGTCAACGTTTTGACGTTGCGTGCTGCCACATCGAAATGGCGTCTTTCTACTCATCAAAAAAACAAAACAAAACAATAAACCCAGCAACCACGGGAGGGCGCCCCAAGACTGCGCAAATTCAAATGAAACTACTGAAGGACACAATATTTCATAGAATAGAAGAGCAATTGTACCGCCCATTGATTGCATGCGAGTCTCCACTGGAGACTCTCCAGTGCCTTTCACAGATGTTTATTGCTCAGCAATACACCGTAGAACTAAAAGTTTAGACATACAAAACAAACATTTACGACAAACATGGCATTGTGTTAGCATCTAAGCTAACGATCGATCATTGAAATGCTACTGACCACTTTGGCCTGCTCAATCAACGGCAGTCTTCTGCCACAAGTGATCATCACAGTCATGAATGCTTTAACAGCTTCTTAAATCAACTTGATCCATTTGCTCAACTTTTCCAACGAAGAATGATGACAAAAAACAACCAGCTCGAAAGAAAGGAAAAGACGTGTCGTCCAATGCTTGTGGCTGTGTCAATTACGGAAACGCTGTCAGCCCACAACTTCCGGTTTAACATGTCAAAATAAAAGCATCATATTGAAAAAGGAAATAAAGACGGCAGCATTTACAGCAATGTTACGTGACATCTTTCCCCACCCGGAAGTCTTCTGAACGTAATGCTGTAATTGAATATTTTAGTCAACTTGTGTCTTGTTTACCGCTTACCGTCCATCATTTTCTTCAAACTGAAGCGGGATGGGCCTTTTGTTATTTTCTTTCGCATCGACAACAGTGAACTCATGACTTGACAGGAGAATTTTTGAAGCTTGTTTTTAATGTTTGTAGTGAGTGGTCACAGGGCTGACAGAGCGGCGGTGACATCAAGATGACGTCACTCACGCGCGGCCTTGAGTTCCAATCTTGTAGTGATGAAAAAAAAATAATAATAATAATTTGGTAATGATGGCGGGATGAAGCCCCGTGAATGTATCGAGTGTTTTGGGTCAATTATAATAACCCTACTGCCATATTACAAATAAATTGGTTTATATACTGTAGCATTTTTCTAAATATGCAAAAGCACCAATAAATTATTTGTACAATTTTTTTTTAGGATTAAACACAATTTCTCTTCATAACATGATGTGGCCCTTGCGTCCTTCCTGATTTTCTGCATGTGGCCCTCAAATGGAAACGTTTGGACACCCCTGTTATATACACTAGGGGGCGCCATCACGCAACTTGTGCTTTTCCCCCTCCAATATATGTTGTTCACTTTTTGACCACAGGGTGGTAGCACAACATAACATTTAAGTTGTAACAGGTGCATTTGAGTTGAGGTGACTTTTTTTTTTTTCAACTCTTACTAAAACAAAGTGCAAATGTTGAGACTTTTTGAGTAAAATTTGACATATAACTGAACAAAAGAACAAGATTTCAAGAACTATGCGTTTAAAATGTCAAGTTATTACTACATTAAACACTAGATGCAGTATACAGGAAATCTGACTTTAAATTGACAATGTCAGATATTCAGGAACTGCGGAACAATCATAATATTAAAACATGACAGTTAATAATAATAATTATTATTATTTTCTGACAGTGAGCACTTGTTTTGGATGCTGTTTTGAGACCATTAAGACTTAAGTTCGTTTAAAATGAGAACAATTTCCATCAATCCATCCATTTTCTTGCTCCTCACAAGGATCGCGGGGGTGCTGGAGCCTATCCCAGCTGGCTTCGGGCAGTAGGCGGGGTACAACCGGTCGCCAGCCAATCGCAGGGAGACCAATTTAGTGGTAAGAATTCAATAAAAAATGTTTTACTTACTCAGAATAGACTTTTTTTGTTGCTGTTCTTGTGTTAGTTTTGAGAAAATGTCAAGTTACTAAGCCACTTTATTAGGCACACCACTAGATTTAAAAAAAATTAACGTTATAAATATCAGTTACACAATGTATGCATGAATTTTTATAATAATAATAATAATAATAAGCTCAATATTGTAACAGTAATCACGTGTGCCTAATAAAATGGCCGCCTCCTCTCGAGTTTCTGGAAATGAGCAGCAGTCGGTGGAGAAGAATTCCAATGTTTTTATTTATTCAAAATAGACTCTTCTATCAAAGTGACAATTATACATAATTACACCATCTGTACACGATAATTAGATAAATACCCTCATTGATGCGCAACGCAAACCCGTAATGAGTCCGTTATGAAGGCAACGTGGACCCGAGTAACCCCGATGACGTCACCGGGAAGAAAAAAAAAAAGAAGAAGAAAGAAGTTCCAATTCAGGTCCTCCTGGGTGGGCGCGTGCGGCTCACACCCGGGACGGAGGCACCTGCTTGGGGAAGGACACGGAGCTCCCGGTGCCCGACCTCCAGGTGAGGCCGGTGCTGACGTCACTGTACATGGACCCCCCGCCCGCCGACGACGCCGCCGCCTTGCTCCTCCAGCAGCAGCGCGTGCACCACGTCCGCCACGAGTCCACCGTCTTGCCGGACCACAGCCACACGCCCGACGTGACGCCCCCCAGCAGCCCCATGAAGTACTTGAGCATGAACACGGCGTAGTCCGGCCGCGGGGGCCGCTCGGCCTCGGCGGGGGGGCACCCGCACCTGTAGCCCGCCTCCCACGCTCGCCGGTTGTGCTGCTCGTAGAAGTAGCAGGCCGCGATGACGGCGGCCGGCACCGTGTAGAGCACCGCGAAGACGCCGATGCGGAGCATGAGCCGCTCCAGCTTGTGCGCTTTGCCCTGGCGGCGGACCACGCGGCGGATGCGGAAGAGCGCCACGAAGCCCGCCAGCAGGAAGGCGGAGCCCAGCAGCAAGTAGAGCACCAGCGGCGCCAGCACGAAGCCGCGCAGGTTGTCCAGGCTGCGGTTGCCCACGTAGCAGATGCCCGCCACCGGGTCGCCGTCCACCGAGCCGAGCGCCAGCGCCGCGATGGTCTTGGCGCTGGGCAGCAGCCAGGCGGCCAGGTGGAAGTAGGACGCGTAGCCGGCGATGGCCTCGTTGCCCCACTTGAGCGCGGCGGCCAGGAACCAGGCCAGCGACAGGATGACCCACCAGATGGACGCCGCCATGCCGAAGAAGTAGACGAGGAGGAAGACGAGCGTGCAGAGAGCCGGGCCGGCCCCGGCCCCGGCCCCGGCGACGCTGGTCGCCAGCGTCGCGCACGCCACCCTCTCGTGGCCCGCCGCCAGCCGCAGCAGGTAGCCGGCCGACACGCACAGGTAGCAGGCGGCCAGGAAGATGATGGGCCGCTCCGGGTACTTGAATCGCTCCCGGTCCACCAGGAAGGTGGCCACGGTGGTCAGCGTGGAGGCGAAGCACAGCGCCGCCCACAGGCCGATCCAGAAGGCGGTGAAGGCGCGCTCCTCCGCGGTGAAGAAGGGGCTGTGGCAGGCGGCGGCGGCGGCGGAGCAGTCCCCGGCGGCGGGCGGACACTTGGCCAGTGGCGCTTTGGAGCCCGCCTTTTTCCACGGTTTGAGCGGGAGCTGTGTGGGCGGCGCCGCGCTCGTTCCGGCGGTGCTCTCCCGGCTCGGGTAGTCCATACACAGCAGGTCTTGGCGCCCTTGCTCCGGCAGCAGCTCGCAGCGCATGCGCTCGGGCCACGGGAAGCCGAACTGGCGCATGAGGGGCGCGCAGCCGGCCCGGGCGCGCTCGCACACGCTGCGGCACGGCGGCAGCGGCTTCTTGTAGTCCTCCAGGCAGATGGGCGTGTACATGCTGCAGAGGAAGAAGCGCAGGTCCGCCGAGCACTTGATCTCCACCAGCGCCAGGAACTGGTGCACCTCCAGGCCGGCCTCGTCCTGCGTGTCGTGGTGGAACTGGTTGGGCATGTACGTGTGGTTGTAGCCGATGCCCTTGCACATGGGCACGGAGATCTCCTGGCACTGCAGCGGCTTGGCGCCCCAGCAGCGCGAGCGGTGCGCGGCCAGCGTGATGAAGAGGCACCGGAGGAGGAGGAGCGCGCGCCGCGACATGGCGGCCGGCCGGCCGGATGCGCGAGCGCCGGCGCCGGCCTCACTCCGCCGAACAACAGCGACCCGTCATGCCCGCTCGTTGCCGCTTCGCGAGTGCGTGTGTTTGTGTGTGCGCTCGGTGGGCGGGCTGCAGCTTCTTATACGCCAGGCGAGGGGAGGAGGCCACGCCCCCCCGCGGGGAGGGGTCCCGGCCACGTCAATCAAACTGCCAATACACACACCGAATACAATCGGCACATTAGGGAGGAATGTCATTAGCAGAGTCAACAGGATCTTAATGAGTTGGACAGGACAATAAGTCACCAAGTGACGTGGTGAAAATGATGACATGAGGCCTTCACGGACAACAAGCGATGGAAAAAAAACCCAACTTTTTTCTTTTCTTTCCTTTTTTTTGGACTACTTTTGGCTGGTGTGTTTGTTTGTCTTTCCTACATCAAACAAATAATTATTTAAAAAATATATATGCATATGTAATATTTATACAAATATTCATTTAGTTGAATACTTTCTATATATCCATTTTCAGAACCGCTTGCTCCTCACAAGGGTCGCGGGGATGCTGGAGCCTATCCCAGCTGGCTATGGGCATGTAGGCGGGGTACACCCTGAACTGGTTGCCAGCCAATCGCAGACTTTTTATATATATATAATTTTAGTTTATATATTTTGCTGTTTAGTTTATTATTAATGATATTTAATCCACTTAATTTTAATGCTATTATTACTATTACAATGATGATGATTGTTGATTTATTTTTATTGTTGCGTTTAAAAAAAAACTATAATTTTTTTTTTTTTTTTGGTTTACATGCTTTTTTAAAAACCAAGTAATATTTTGTATATAAAAAAAAACTTCAAGAATACAATTTTGAGAAAGTTATTCATTTTAATTTGTATTTATTTATGCTTTGTAAGTCATTAATATTTAAACCACTTAATGTAATTATTTTATTATTTATTCATTTATTTTTAATCTTTTTTTTTTTTTTTTTTTTTTTTTTAGTTTCCTGGGATTTTTTTCAAGAAACATTGCTTTTTTTTTTTTTTTTTTTTAAATAAAAATATAAAGTGATGTTTTGTAACAGGGAAAAAAAAACACATTGTTTTTCTTTTAGACCAAAATGTACCATGTCATGTATAAGGAGAATTTAATTTAATGTCTTACAAATGTAATTATGCCATCTAGTGGCAGAAAAATGACCAAAACAAATCAATATCACTCGTTTTTTTGTTTTTTTTTGTTTGTTTTTTTACCGTACAGTACATCTTTATATTATATTATAACTCAAATTTGATGATTTATTACGAAATTACTGTACCAATGATAAAATCTAGAAATATGGCTTTGTTAAATGTTATAATAAAAAAATAATAAATAAAAAATAAAATACAAAATACTATAATTTTTATATATCTATATATAAAATAAAAAATAACAAAAAATAAAAATGTTAATAAATATATTTATTTAACATGTTTTCCACTTTTATGTTAACAATAGCACGGAAACTTATTGTACATTTTATTGTACAATTAGAACAGGTATAAAATTTGCAATTATTCATGAGTTAACTACTGAAGTCATGCAATGAATTATGATTAAAAAAATTTAGTCGCATGACACCCCAAGTAAATACAAATATATATTTTTTGTATTATTAATACGTTTTTAGTGGGGATTTTTTAAAATTTGTTTTTACAAAGTTTAAGTCCACAAGATTTCAGATGTGTAGCGCGTGTTTGCGTGCGTGTGTGCGTGAGGTTAAAATGGTCTCGTTAGCCCACCACAGGGGGTGGTCTCCCTTGCAAAGGCACTCTGCTGTTTGTCTTAACTTGGCTGCAAATTGTTTGATTGGTCGCACGCTGGGCGGATGATTACGGCCACGTAGGCCACCCGCGTGCTCGCGCGCTAAAGAGTTTCCCGACCCCGCCCGAAAGAAAACAAACTGCTGCTTGCTGGGCAGATAAGCGCCAATTAAAGTCATTCACACTCGTGATTGGATTGGTGGGCTTCGAATGGCGCCGCGGTTGTTTTGTCAGACGGGCGCAAACGCATCGTCACGCCAATTAGCCTCGTTAGCCCGCCCGCTAGCTCTGTTTGCCAAAAGGGTCTTTCGCACTCTTAGAGTTTTTTTTTTTTTTTTTTTTTGGTAAAGACAATTTTCATTCTGATCCAATTTTTCCATCATTCAAACTGTGTTTGCTTGCACTAACAACATGGCTGCCAAACAGAGACGCAACTTTATCAAAGCGCAAATGTTGGCAACTTAGCATTTGGTTGCTATATTTAGCCACTTTCTCAACCACTTTAGCGCTCACTAACTTAATGCTAACATAATGGAAAATACCATTGACATGCTAACTGTTAGCGCCAGTAGTTGTAGTTTAATAAGGCTTCAAACCACATCCATGTTACTGCATTTCGTGTTTGTTTGTTTGTTTGTTTTTTAAATCCTGCTAACGAAACAAAAACTGCAAAAGTTCTTCCCGATGCGCAAAACATGATTTGACTGTGCAGGAGAACAAAGGAGGTGCATTCTTTCATGAGTGGGAACGCGCCTGTGATGATGTTTTATCACTTCATCTTGATGGAAGCAGGACATGTGGCATCACGCTAATCGGACATGCTAATGTTCATCTTCCACACTTGTCCTAGTGCGACCATTTGTACTGTTGGGATGTCTCCGCTCTGAGGGGGTAATACTAACACTAATTAGCTGCTAGCTTCTAGAAGCCATCATGGCTTGGGAGCATTTTTGACAACGTCCCTTGTGTTTTTAAACACAATTCAGCCAAATGACTTTAGCGCTAATATTAGCTTATGCTAATGTAGTTGAATGCAACATTTAATTTAGTGAAATAATTTCAAGGGCATGTAAATAACTTTTGCTTTTTATCTTCAGTGGTTGCATAGACCAAGACCAGGACCAGGACCTAGTAGGTACCAGGACATCTAGGCCAGTTTGAAAAGTAATTTAATGAATCAGCCAGGACAGTGACTGGTGCTGGGAGCTCTGGACTCGTAACTGTATCAGGAATCAGGAAGCCGGAACATCCTGACCAGAAACTATTTCTGTTTGGATCAAATAGCCAGGGCAGGGTCTGGGATCAGGACAAGGACCAAAACCAACAGCACAACCAGGACAGGGACTTGGGACCATGGTCAGGAAATCTTGACAAGTAATTACCTGAGTAGTGTTTAAGAGATGGATGGACTAGGATTAGGATGAGGACCAATACTGCGATTCAGAACCACACCAGGACATGGATCAGGATCTCTAAACCAGCAACTGTATATGAGTATTTTAGAGGATTAACTAGCCAGGACTGGGATGAGGACTGAGACTATTTAGCACTCATTATATATGAATAGGGCGGCACGGTGTTTGAGTGGTTAGCATGTCCGCCTCCCAGTTCTGAGGACTCCGGTTCGAGTCCAGGCTCCGGCCTTCCTGGGTGGAGTTTGCATGTTCTCCCCGTGCCCGCGTGGGTCTTCTCCGGGTAGTCCGGTCTCCTCCCACATTCCAAAGACATGCACGGCAGGTTAATTGGGTGCTCCGAATCGTCCCTAGGTGTGCTTGTGAGTGTGGATGGTTGTTCGTCTCCGTGTGCCCTGCGATTGGCTGGCAACCAATCGCAGGGTGTACCCCGCCTACTGCCCAGAGCCAGCTGAGATAGGCGCCAGCACCCCCTTGTGAAGCGACCCTTGTGAAGAATAAGTGGTCAAGAAAATGGATGGATGGATATATATGAATATTATTTCAGAGGATCAGGTATCAAGACCAGTACCAGAACTAGGCAAGGGAGAAAGAGCAAGACAGTAAATAAGAACCAGTACATGCATCAGGACTTCTATGACTATCTGAGTATGCAGGTCGTTTGGCCTGGAGTGGGATGAATAAGGACCAGGACCAGGACCAAGATTTGGGACCAGACCAGTAACAATATCAGACAAGAGACTTCTGTATCCAAGCAAGGACTTCCGTGTGTCGATCCAGTTCCAAGTGAAATTCCAAAGAAACAGTCCTTGGTGTTTAAGTTTCAGAGCAGTACTGTGTATCCATCAGAGTGGAAGTTGTTTTGATTAAGAAGGCTGTCAGCAGGGCCCGGACACCAACTGTACACCCACTCCCCAGTACCTCTTGTGGGGTTCAGGTTACATGGTGCCCCCCCCTTGCATACGACCATACTTCATCTGGAAGTAGAGTTAATGCATCTGCTTTTACGTCCATTTCCACATTCATTCCCGGATGGACCATTACGACAACCCCACATGGGATTCTCCCGGGACTGACAAAGTTTACATGGAAGTGGGAGGGGTCTTCTCATGAATTTATTGAGGTGTTCATGTTTGTCTTTCTAATCTTTGCATGGAAACAATAACAATAATAACAGTTGCAAATAAAGTAAGATCAGTAACCATAACAACAATAAATCTCTGTCTGACTGAATTGTTGGTCAAGACGTTTTTTTTCCCTCACAGATCCACAAAACATGCCCGCTAGCTTCACTTGCTCTTATCGTCGCGACTTTGGGTCTCGTGTGAATATGAATGGTGGTTTGTCCATATCTTCTGACGGTGTCCTTTTCTTTGGGAAATATTACTTTAGATTTTGTACGATTCGGTTCGTTGGACTTTCCTCAAGTTTTTGGTGCGACCGTGGTCGGTGATGGATGGACGACTCCTTCCTCCCTCCCCGGCGTTCGTCCCTACTTCCTTCCTTCCTCCTTTCGGCAGGTTGGAAGGTTGAATTCCTCCTCACTGAGCCGTGCATGCGCGTGTTTACTCAAGGAGGGTCTCGCAATCGGCAGGGGTGCGATTTGCGGCCCGAGGCACACACCCACCACCCACCACAAACGTGTATTGGTTCACCTTCCTTCCGCTCATTAACCAAAGCAAACAGACTCACGCACACTTAAGTTGAGCAATAATGACGCTGGCCAAAGTTGGACTGGGATCATTTGAACTTTAAAAATAAACACGATATTCACAAGTACAAGAGATGGATTGAAGCTCTTTGTCTTTTGTATTTCCTGATTTTTTTTTCACACAAATGTGTAGCTAAAACTTAAATGGTCGGTCAAAATATTGAAATGGTAGACCAGGACCACAACCCCTTACCTGACTCGTACGTGAGAGGAGCTGACAGCCACCACGGGGACCACATCTACAACTGCAACGAGATCAAGTACCAGGTTAGGTAATTTGAACATGGGCAGGTAGAGGAACAGGGAACAGTGACCAGGACCAGGGACAGGATTCCTTGACCACTCACAATTCGACTAATGTTTGAGAGGATCTGGACAGCCAAGACAGCGCCCATGAGGACATCAAGGACAGGGTGCAAAAACAGAACCAGGACTAGACTAGATAAGAAGTACATCTTCACCATTAGCTATCCATCCATCCATTTTCGAAACCGCTTGCTCCTCACAAGGGTGACGGGGGGTGTTGTAGCCTATCCCAGCTGGTTTCGGGCAGTAGGCGGGGTACACCCTGAACCTGTTGCCAGCCAATCACAGAGGACACAGAGACGAACAACCATCCACACGCACACAAGCACACCTACGGACAATTCGGAGCGCCCAATCAACCTGCCATGCATGTCTTTGGAATGTGGGAGGAGACCGGAGTACCCGGAGAAGACCCACGCAGGCACGGGGAGAACATGCAAACTCCACACAGTTAGGCTGGAACCCAGACTCGATACGATTATCTATCTGATTAGTATTTTAGATAGCTAAAGACATTTTTTACAACCAGATCAAGGACCAGAACAGGGAACTAGAACATGGACAGTGACAAGGAGACCAGATCAAACGAAGGGACCAGAAGTTCTTGACCAGTAACAATCTGACACTTGAGAAGATCAGAGAGCCAAAGCAGGTTCCATGACCAGATCAAGGACAAGGACCAAATCCAGAGCCACAACTGGTACCATCACCAGGACCTCTTGATCAGTATACCCGACTAGTAGCTTAGATGACCAGATAGCTAGGACAGGGACCAAGACAGGGAAAATGACCAGGACGAAGACGCGGATCAAGAACAGAATGAGGACCGAGACTATAACAGGGATCAGGACATCTTAATTAGTAACTATTTGATTATTGATTAGTATTATTGACTGCAATTGGCTGGCGACCAGTTCGGCTGGGATAGGCTCCAGCACCAGCGCGACCCTTGTGAGGAGTAAGCGGTTTGGAAAATGGATGGATGGATAGTATTCTATAAGATCAAGACAAGGATCAGAATTAGGGGTGTTAAAAAAATCTATTCGGCGATATATCGCGATACTACATCGCGCGATTCTCGAATCGATTCAATAATAGGCAAAATCGATTTTTTTTTTTTGTAATTTTTTTTTTTTAATTTTTTTTTTTTAATTTTTTTTTTAGGATTCACACCTTAAGCATGGAAGAATGTTATATGAACGGAACATTAAGCCTTAATATTTTATTTTAATGCTGTTTAAACATGAAACAGATTACAACCTCTATAAGACTGAAATTTCAGATAAATAAATAATACATTTTCATATAAATCTTACACTCTACAAGCTTACTGATTATTATTTTCTAAATGTGAATGAAAAAAAATCGCAACAATCGACTTATAAATTCGTATCGGGATTAATCGGTATCGAATCGAATCGTGACCTGTGAATCGTGATACGAATCGAATCGTCAGGTACTAGGCAATTCACACCCCTAATCAGAATAGGAGGCCAAGACAGGAAGCAAGACCAGGTCTGAGTTCAGGACCACAATTGGGTTGAGGACCCGGACAAGTACCGAGACTTATTGACCGGTAACTATAAATAATAATACAGTATTTTACTTATCTGACGACTAGACTAGACAGTTACCAATACCGATACGGGCGCCAGTAGTCAAATAACTCAATTGGACTAGTATTTTAAAGGTAGATAAACCAGGCTGACTTATGCGTGTGCGGACTGGGTGGTGCTGCATTAGGGGTGTTACGTCGAGCCCTTGTAAATTACCACTCGTTCTCTTGGCGTCATTAAGGCCGGCTCAGCCCGCGTTATAATCAAGTTCTTTCTCCAGGCGGCGATGACGTGATCTTTGCGCTTACACGCACTCGGGGCGTCTACTCACGGTGTGCGCAAAGACGCCAGGATTCATTTGCCTGCCATGACGACACGTTGGCAGCGAGTCAGACTGCCGCTGGGTCTGATTTTGTTTTTTATGAGCTGCTCGTGTCACAGAGGGAAAGCGAAAGTTTGACGAGGTTGGAAGTGTGAACATGGCGAAAGACTGCTGTGTCTTCATGGATTCTGGCCTTTTCTTAATGTTCTGCACGTGTTCTTCTAGGAATTCTCTTTCGTTGACTGGGACAGTTGAAGCCCAGTTCAGAGTCGGATGCCTCATTTAGAAATCCGGGCCAAACACATCAACAACAACAAGCGATTGGACACCCTCAACTCGTCACATGATGAACTTGTGCAAATTCAAGCACACTTAGGACGGAATTTACAAATTAAACGGGATGAGGACAGGGACCTAGAATAGGACAACACACCAGTCCAGGACCAGGGCGTTTTGACCATTAAATACTGTATCTGACTAGTGTTTTAGTTATTGGACTAGTATTTTAGAGATGGACAGATCAATAGAGAGTCCAAGAACAAGCACTTCTGTTATTTTACTCATGTTTACGGAACGGTTTAACCAAGAGAAGTCCAAAGACTGACAGGGATTAGCGATAGGACCAGGATCAAGACTGGGAACTCTGAACCCAGAAATGAATCAATATTAGGACTAGGAACAGAATTTTTTGACCAGCAACTAATGTACCGGTAGCTTATATTTTAGTTATACGACTAATGTTTTGGCGAGACTGGGACCAGGACTGTGCCCTGCGATTGGCTGGCAACCAGTCCAGGGTGTCCCCTGCCTACTGCCCTGAGCCAGCTGAGATAGGCGCCAGCACCCCCCGCAACCCTTGTGAGGAATACGCGGTCAAGAAAATGGATGGATGGATGGGACCAGGACTGAGGACAGGGTCACAAAACAGGACAGTGAAAAGAACCATTGCTGAGGTCAGGACCTTGACCCTTGAGCAAGAACATCTGACTAGTATTTGGGTTGTCTGCCTATAATTTTTGTATAGCTGGACAAACCAGGAAGACTGGGAAAGGGATTAGGACTAGGAACAGAACCAAATATAGTAATCTAGTTTTCTGACTAATGACTTCAGGATGGTTAGACCAGTACTGAGACTATGATCAAAAATAGGACCACGACCAGAAAAGGACCATGGAAGAAGAGAACAGGAAAGGGACCAGAACCGTTACTAGGTCCCCTTGCTATCTGACTCAAATTTTAGTTGCTTTCCTACTATTTTAGGACTCAAGAGAGAGACCCGGACTGGACCCAGGATCCGGAACGTGATCAGTACCAGGACAGGCAATGGAAAAGGCCAGGAACAAAGACGAAAGGACTAAAGGGACCAGAACCCTTACTAGGTCCAGGACTTTGACCCTTGCTATCTGACTCAAATTTTAGTTGCTTTCCTACTATTTTAGGACTCAAGAGAGAGACCCGGACTGGACCCAGGATCAGGAACGTGATCAGTAACAGGACAGGCAATGGAAAAGCCCAGGAACAAAGACGAAAGGACTAAAGGGACCAGGACTAGAACCCTTTTCCTCGAGAACAATCTGACGATATTTATAGGACGGATCGCACAGCCGTTGCTGCTGACCACATTTACATAATTCGACGTGTATATGAAAGCATCTTTTTTTGGATTGAGTCATCATTGTTTTGGTGGCGTCGACGGATGTAAACGAAGCCGCAGATGTGTGAGGGAATGTTTGTAAATGTTGTCGTTGATTATGGGAACCTTGTTCCACAAAAACACACAAAAATGTGTAAACGTTTGCATAACGACGCCACCTGGTTTCCGCGAGAGCGTCACAAAAATCACAAAAAATCATTTTGGTTTGTAGCTGAGGCAAAACCTGCCGATCGTTTCGGCCGGTTGCGTACGTGTCGCTGTGCTCGTTTTGCATTTTGTTTGTTTGGGACAAATTCCAACGCAAAGCGCGAGCGCGGCAAGCGCTCGTCAAGTTTTTGACTCGTGGTCATGTGACCTCGCACAAGTTTATGGAGCACGAACGATAAAGCGCGCACACACCCCCGTGTGTAATTAACCCTTTGACCCGGGCAACAGGTGTGTTTTCGTTCAGCCAGCGCAACCTTCATTTGTCAGATCGTGATGTCGGCCGGCGTGCGTGCGTGTGCGCGCACGTGCGTGCGTGTGCAAGTGAGAAGCAGGAAACGAAATTCAACAAGTCGACATGTTGACTTTTAGTTGCTATCTTGTTGATTTCTTCAACGTATTCAAATAGTTCAAATGTTTTGTTGAATTCTTCATTAGGTTTTTGTTTTTTCGAGTCTGCTATTTATTTTCATTCAGTTTTTTACAATTATATTTAAAACAATTATCAAGTTCTCTTTCATTAGTTCATTTTATTTAGTTTTAATGTTAATTTATTGGGAAAATGATTTTTTTTTTCTTCATTTGAATTTTAAAACAATTATTTTGTCATATTTATTAGATTTTTGTTGCATCTTTTTCCCCCCCTTTTTTTATTTGTATTAATTTTTTTTATTCATGATTGCTATTGTGAATTGAATTTCTGTTTTTCTTTGAAGTTGTATTTTTGTAAATTTTGATATATTTTTAGTAGTTTAGTTAGTAGTTCAATTGTATTATTATTGTATATTTTATTTTTTATTATATGCTAACTTCCAACTTTTAATTTTTAAAAAAAAAATTTCTGCTACTTGTTTATGTTATGTTCAAAGATCAAACAAAGAAACAAACAAACTTGTACTATTATTTATTAATTACATTATTTATTTTCTTCAAAATTATGTAGTATTTTGCTTGCAATTTTTATTTATTTATTTATTTATTTTTTTAATTTAATGCTGTTTACCGGTTTTTAGTTTAATTTCTTTCCTTTAATTTACATGAATTGTAAATTACGGTCAATGAGCGGTTAGCACGTCCGCCTCCCAGTACCGAGGTCTCGGGTTCGAGTCCAAGCTCCGCCCTTCCTGGGTGGAGTTTGCATGTTCTCCCCGTGCCTGCGTGGGTCTTCTCCGGGTACTCCGGTCTCCTCCCACATTCCAAGCGGTTAAGAAAATGGATGGATGTATATTTTATTTTACCATTTTAATTTTGTGTTATACTGCCCAGAGCCAGCTGAGATAGGCGCCAGCAGCCCCCGCGACCCTTGTGAGGAATAAGCGGTCAAGAAAATGGATGGATGGATGGATTTTGTGTTATTTACTTTGAATGAAACGTGTTATTTTCTTTTTCAAAGATTTTATTTGTGTTGTGCTTTAACTTTTCAAATTGAGTTCTCATTCCCAATGAACTTGTTTTTGTTTTTATTTTCCAAACTTTTCAGCCCCGACTGGTCAAAATGACAACAGTTGCTTTGTCATCTTTTTGTCCTTCGCTTCTCAGAAGCAAAACAAAAAAAGAGACGTTTCAAAAATATCTGTTGACGAGCGCCAGGAGAAAAACATCATCATGTGTAATCGGCGGAACGCGTTTACGAACCGGTCACATGCTCCCCGCGTGGCAGGATTGGTCGCGGCGTCTTGTGGAGCGTACAGCGCGGGGTTGGGTTTCGCCTCGGGCGGGGTTTGGGCAGAAGCCATGCAGCCGAATGAAGGGGCCGCTTTGTCGACGAGCACGCCGGGAAAACTCGCCCGTCGTAATTCAATTCAACAGAAACCTATGGAATGTGTATTTTTAATGAGGAAAAAAATAGTACGTCCAAATATTGAATAGAATGTAAACAACTAAACAGTTTTTGGCTTCATTTGAAGGGACAGCATGCTACTCCTTCTGGGATGTGCACCTTTGCCACCTGGGGGCGGTATAATACGCACGTATGTACATGGTGACGGTATCCACTCTTCAGTAAACTGTGGTCAAATTTGTCATTCTTCACAGAGGATAAACGCCTCCGAGTCTTGAGTATGGAAACTTGCAACTGCCACTGTTCAGTAAACATTTTTGACTTGGGAGTATGTTTCGTTGAAATGTACTCGCGAGTATGTTCAAACTGTTACGTTCAGAGGTTGGATCCTAAAAACGCAGACGCAAATAAGATTTACATAACAACGAGCGGCGTACAACAAACTTGACTAGACGAGAAACACTGAGAATGCATCGAGAATCACGAGACGCCAAGTCCCCCTTGGGCTGTGGAGATGCACCGAGGAACAGAAGGTAATAATCCGACAAACACGCACTTCTCGGTTTGGCTTAAATAGACAGGGAAATGATCGGATTGGCTGTGGCTAGACATGTGGGTAACATGTTGGCTGTTGACCAGAAAAAGAGATGAAAGAATCTTGACATCACGTAGCGTAAAATCAGTTGAAACTAGACGCTGATTGCATTCATTCAAAACATCAGTTCAAAACAGACACTTGACCTCACGGTCATGACCCAAACTTAACCCTGGCGTGACCCAGTCATGACACAAACATACTCGTGAATATGTTCAAACATACTTCCGAGTATGAAAATTCCCAACCTCATACATTACAGACATAAAAACGAATCAAACAAGTTATGATTAAACAATTACATTTTTGAACATCTTTGTATAATGCGTTTTTTTTGTTTTTTGTTTTTTTACACATGCATGCACAAGTAATACTCCATGGTATTACAAAAAAAAAATACATTTTGTTTGTAGAATTTTTCCTACAAGTACATTTGAACAGATTTGCATATAGACTGCAACATATTTAAAAACTTTCTAACGTACTTCAAAATACGCTCAACTGTACTTCACAATCATAAATGTTTACTCTACATTGGCAGTTCCGTGCTTCCGTGGATTCGCTTATAACACCGCAAGGCTAATGCTAATCATTAGCCTTTCTATATATATATATATATATATATATATATTGTAATATATTGTCTTAGCATTTGATTTCTTTCTTTTTCTTTTCATTTTAAATACACAAAGTGTAACTTCCTTCTTCTTTAGTTTGACATTAAACTTCAAATGGGAGTTGCAATAAACAGAAAAAAACTCAACAACAACACCCCAGTGATGTCTTTTATTTCTAAAACCTCTTAAGTCAGGTCACTTGCATGTCAAGACACCTGCTACTTTTGAAGACAGAACATTTGTTGTCATCACACACTATTTTGCATCGCTTACCTTTCATACCGAACTGTATGACCAGTGATGCAAGAAAAAGCACATCTGTTCAATTTCTTCCATATCAATATCTTTCACACCATGAAAAAACAAAAACGCCTCGTGCCAGCATCAAAAAACAATTTCTTTGAACACAATAATAGAAATGTCTGTCCAGTCCCGTCTTTCTGTTCAAACAGCTGATGTCCAATTTTTGGAAGCTGGAAAATTTGAACGTTGACTGCATTTTGTTACTACTTTCACAGTGAATCGAGCGGAAAAAAAAAAAAAAAAGCAATGAAAAAGCAGCTAAAATCAAGTTGTGATATGCAGTATGAAAGTGACAGCGCCAACTAGAGTCCTGGCATGCAAATGACACGCTTTCTATTCTTGGAACTTTTTTTTTTTTTCCTCCCCCACTTTTTACTCTCCTTAAAACAATTCCAAACAAGGTAAACAAGGTAATAAAGTCACATTATCACACCACCGAGGGTGTGACCTTTGAACCCATCGAAAGACAGAACATAGGCGTTATTCTTTGGACCTTTGCACCCGCACTAAAAATTCCACTGCACTATAAAAATATGAGTTGAACGGTACAAGCAACCAACTCTTGATTGAGTCCGGATGGAAAATACCGTAAATGTTATTGATACTTGATGTGTCAATGTCACCCAGATTTGCAACTTGACAAATGCAAGTAAATTACAGCCAAATTTCAGGTGATAGAAAACGAAGCTATACGTGTAGATTGTTTGTTTGTTTTTTCTAAATGGTTTTCCAGGACAGGTTGTGCAAAAGGGCCGCTGTGAAGGATGAAGCCCGAGATGTGAACGTGTCAATGTTTGACACCTCAGGAAGCTAATAGCTAACCACATTCCCAAACGTCGGATAATGATTATTGGAAGCACTTCACACCGCTTCGCCGCTATCGGGCGGGTTTATTAGTGAGAAAAAAAACGCACACCATCATCTCAGTTGTACTTTTCAGACAATGGCAGTTTGACTTTCCGACTTCCCACCTGTTTCTCACATCGAGGTTGACGCCGTTAAATGTCGGCTCGTTATCGCGCTTCAGAAGATGCTGACGAAAGCGGCCGATATCGGCGCGAAATGTGAAAAATACATCTGATGAACGGCGCTTTGATTCCTGACGTGAGACGCGAGTGAATGGCGAAGACGAGTTTTGCAGCGTGTGACATCATCCCCACACCTGAGCGCTCATTCGTGTCATCAACGACTTTTTTCAAAGAAATGAAAAGTACGTTAGTCGTCACACTGAGCAGAGGAGCTCCAAATGGTTAATTCAAATGGTTTGCTTCTGCACTCGATTTGTTGGACCTACATTTTGGCTACCTCTGGGTTTTAGGCAAGGTTGCTGGAGACTATTTCTTTTGTAGTTCTACTCATAATAACCATGCCCACCACATTTAATGTTGATGACCAAAATTGGCGGTGGTTGAATTTCAGAAGTGATGGATCTCTGGATATGTCTACTTCGACCCAAAATAGAAAACCTCCTGTACATTTTAGGGCATGGTTCCTTAAGACTTTTTTGTGAGTTTAGTCATGATAAACACACCTACCAAAAATATTGCTTCTATGTAAAGCTGGCTTCGGGGGCTGAATTTTCAAAGAACCCTTTGGGTATGGATCTGTAGAAATGGCCCTAAAATGTCATCTTTGAACCAAAACGTCAGACTTTCTGTGTCTTCCTGGTCATGTCTATTTGAGACTTTTTTGTGGGTCTAGTGCTGATAAACAAGCCCACCAAATTTCATTCTGCTAAGTGAAAGTGGGTTCGGGGGCTGAATTTTCAAAGAACCCTTCAGGTATGGATCCCTGGAAATGGTCCTGAAATGTCAGCTTTGAACCAAAATAGCAGACTTCCTGTGTCTCAAAAGACATGTCTATTTGAGACTTTTTTGTGGGTCTAGAGATGATAAACAAGCCCACCAAATTTCATTCTGCTAAGTGAAACTGGTTTTGGGGGCTGAATTTTCAAAGAATTCTGGTGATATGGATCCCTGGAAATGGGCTCTTAAATGACAGCTTCAGACCAAATTGGCAGACTTCCTGTGTCTTACTGGTCATGTCTATTTGAGACTTTTTTTGTAGGTCTAGTGATGATAAACAAGCCCACCAAATTTCATTCTGCTAAGTGAAAGTGGGTTCGGGGGCTGAATTTTCAAAGAACCCTTCAGGTATGGATCCCTGGAAATGGTCCTGAAATGTCAGCTTTGAACCAAAATAGCAGACTTCCTGTGTCTCAAAAGACATGTCTATTTGAGACTTTTTTGTGGGTCTAGTGCTGATAAACAAGCCCACCAAATTTCATTCTGCTAAGTGAAACTAGCTTCGGGGGCTGAATTTTCAAAGAATTCTGGTGGTATGGATCGCTGGAAATGGCCCTAACATGTCAGCTTTGAACCAAAATGGCAGACTTCCTGTGTTTTATTGTAAAGTCTACTTTTAAAACCTTAACACTGGCTTGAAACCCTACATCTTTTTTTGAGACTCTAGCCAGGGTTTGAAAGCCTAACCCAGAGTGAAAACTCATCACTTAAAACACTAACTTTGCCTTGTTTGCAACCCCATCTTTTTTTTTTTTGCCGTTCATACAGGACGGCCTGCTTGCACTGTAGCTTTTCCCCGTGAATAAAAAGTGAAGTGGCAAATTCTTTCCCACGCCGAAGAAGAACAAAGTGGTCCCGTTGCGTTTTTGTCTGCTCCTTCGCCTCCTTCTTCTTGTCCTCCTCTTTTGTACCTGCAACCTTTCTTCCATTCAACTGGCCTTCTCGTCTTGTTCGCGCTCTCAGGGGCCTCATTATGACTTCAATCAAAACATTTTTATTTCTTCGCTGGCTGCTCCTAAGGACAAAACGGTCCCAAAAAAGTCCCAACCCCACCCTCGCTCCCTAAGTGTCCATTCAACTCGGGGTGCGCCTCGGACCGCCTCCTCAGGGGCGGCCATTGTGTCTCGGCAAGTTTGTACAGTACTGGAGGGGGGCGGGGAGGACCCCCAGATCCTGAATGGGGTCCTCATCAGACCACAATGGCGCAGGAGGGGTGGAACCTATTAGGGCCAAAAAGGGAAGTGTTGCCATTGTCCAAACCGTACTTTGCAATCGTCACGCAGATTTCAAAACAGCAATTTCAAACCCTAATCATACCTTGAAACCCTCATTTAAAACCCGCACAACGGCTTGTAAAACCGTAAATTGAAACACGAACTAAAATTTGAAACCCTGACTTCAAATACTACCTGAAATCCCTAACATGGGCTTATAACCCCAATTTGAAACCATAACCCTTGTTTGAAACCCGAATGAAAACCATCATTTGAAAGCCTAACTAAGACTTGAAACTCTAACTTGAACTTAACCCTAATTTGAAACCATAACAAACGATGGAACATGAAAATAGAAACCTGGCTTGGAACCCTATCACCGACTTGAAACCCGGCTTTAAAATGTCTTGAAACCCTAATTTGAAAACAACTTGCTTTGAAAGCATAACCTTGGCCTAAAACCCTAATCCTGGCTTGAAACCTTACTTTTATGGCCGAAGCCTTTTTTTTACACCCTAAAAACACAACTTCAAATCTTCAATCTTCAAAACATTGCTAAACAATACCTAATCCAATGCTGGAAAAGGATTCACAAGTGTTGTATCGCTTTTGCAAGCTCAACAATGTCTTGAAACCACAAACTAATTAACTGTAAACCTGACTACAACTCAAATTTAAAACTCTAATTCTCAGCCTAATTTTAAACCCGAAACCTATGTTGCCTATTAGGGTTATTAAAAGGAAGTGTTGCCATTGTATGTGTGTGTGCGTGTGTGTGTGCGTGTGTGTGTGGTTCCCGAGGGAAAAAGTGTCAATTGGTGCTAATCTGCCAGTGTTGGGTTATGATGTGGATTATGCAAATGCAGCTAATATATATTCATGTGCATGAAGGTTGATGTTGACAGCGTATGAATACGCACACAAAGGAATTTAAAAAAACAAAAAAGGGGGCGGGGCTTTTGGTGGAACACTTTTCTTCTTTCTTTCTTTTACTTCCGTGTTAAGCCTGAAGGCTGTTGAAATGCAAACGTGTTTTGTTGTGCTCCGCATTTAATACGTCATACTTGGCTAAAGAAACTTCATCTTTCCGTCATCCATTCATCCGAATGCATCGTTAAGATGCCAAAACTAGTCTACAGTTTAAGATAAAAATAAATAAATAAATAAATAAACAGCAGCCGTTCGCTGCTAATACTTCTGTCAAGCAACCACGCGAACGTTGCGTGCGCATGCGTATTACATAACGCCACAGAAGAGCTAAACCGTGGGTACGGTTTACTAAACTGTGGGTTCAGATTAGTAAACTGTGGGTACAGAGTAGTAAACTGTGGGTACAGATTGTTAAACTGTGGGTACGGTTTAGTAAACTGTAGGAACAGATTAGTAAACTGTGGGTACAGTTTACTAAACTGTGGGTACAGATGACTAAACTGTGGGTACAGATTAGTAAACTGTGGGTACAGATTGTTAAACTGTGGGTACAGATTACTAAACTGTGGGTACAGATGAGTAAACTGTGGGTACAGATTAGTAAACTGTGGGTACAGATTAGTAAACTGGGGGTACAGATTGTTAAACTGTGGGTACAGATTAGTAAACTGTGGGTACAGATTAGTAAACTGGGGGTACAGATTGTTAAACTGTGGGTACAGATTAGTAAACTGTGGGTACAGATTGGTAAACTGTGGGTACAGATTGTTAAACTGTGGGTACAGATTAGTAAACTGTGGGTACAGATTAGTAGACTGTGGGTACAGATTGTTAAACTGTGGGTACAGTTTACTAAACTGTGGGTACAGATTAGTAACCTGTGGGTACAGATTAGTAAACTGTGGGTACAGATGACTAAACTGTGGGTACAGATTAGTAAACTGTGGGTACAGATTGTTAAACTGTGGGTACAGATGAGTAAACTTTGGGTACAGATTAGCAAAAAAATAAATAAATCTGACCCTGACACTAGAGGTGCTCCGTATAGTTTTCTGTTTTTAATAGTTTGTTATTTGACTGCAAACATTTTTTCGTTTTAGTTTTTTTTCTCCAGTGCATCTGGCTTAATAAAACATTATCAACTTCTGTCAGTTTCTAATCAGTGATTGTCACGAGTTTGTGTCATCTTGTAGAAATATTGCGAGCTCCTGAACGATGACGTTCAAACGAGAATGTCACAAGCGGTTAGCAGCCGCCGAAGAGTTTATTGGAGACAATGCGAGCAGAGGGTGGTCCTTTTTTTGGGGGGGTGGGGGGTGCTTCGGCTCTAGTGGCGAGACAAACCTGCCGGCTAATTGCTCTTGTCAGCCTTTTCAAGACAATTAAGGCTCCTTCCTTGGCCGGCAGCCTAATTGCGGCTGATAACGATTGTTTGGGACCTCATCTCCAGCCGTAATTAACACGTGTGTGCTGACAAATTGACCCACTTGATTCTCGGCAAATCCCGCCGGTCATTGTGCTGCTAATTGGGCCCAATGTAAGCAGATACTTTAGACGCCCCCTCCCCCAATAAGACAAAACCACCGACCCACCCCCCCTCGCTGCTCTACATTGAATGCAATCCTGATCTCAACAATCAACAGTCTCCTGACCCAAAATGAACTTCAGCTATTGACAAAAGCAAAAAAAAATAATAATTACATACTATTTAAACCAATAAAAACTAGGGATGTCAGGCGATTAAAAATTCTGATCATAATTATTTATATCTGTTCTAAATGTACAATAAAATATTTTTTCCTACATTGCATACTCCTATTAACATAAAAGTGGGGGAAAAAATGTTCAACTAATAAAAATATGGCTGCATCTTTTAGTCGCTGGTACAGTAATTTTAAAATAATTCATAAAACTGAGTTGAAATTTAAAAGATGTACTGTTGTATAAAAAAAAATTAAAAAAAAGTAAAAAAAATAAAAAGCGTGTGACATTGATTTGTGTTGAGGTAGTTTTCTGCCACTAGATGGCATCATTTGCAGCTCAGCGCATTTTTCTTTGATCTAATCTTTAACGTGAAGTAACACATTTGTAAAATTAGAAAACACTCCACAAATTGTGCACTATTACGGATTTATTTATTTATTTATTTATTTATTTTATTTTATTTTTTTTTAATGTTGAATTTTGACGTGGATATGTCTGCTGCATTGCGACTGGAATTCCCCTTTTAATGCTTTCCAAGTAAAGGGACGGTTAAAAAAAAAACAAAAAAAACAAGCAAAACACATAAAAAAAAACGTGGCTTTAAATGAACTAAAAATCAACGCACAAATTTTGATACACTACATATCACCTAAAACAGGGTAAGGTGCATGCCGTGCCACTTAGTAAAATAAATAAATAAAACATTAAAAAATAGGTGTGATATTGATTTGTGTTGATGTAGTTTTCTGCCACTAGATGGCATCATTTATAAGACATTGGTGACAGGCAGCTCAGTGCATTTTTCTTTTCATAAGAGCTACCGAAACATGAAGTAACTCGTGAATATCTGCACATTTGTAAAATTATCAAATACAACTTGACACTCCACAAATTGGGCACTATTACTGATTTTGTTTTGTTTTTTGTTTTGACTCAGTTAAAATATTTCTAATACATTTAATTTTAATACAAGTGCTATTAAAGGTTATTTTAGTTAACAAAAACTAACGAAATAACTAAAAGTAAAATTCAAAAAACAATCTCCTTCATGAAAAAAAACAAAAAACGAAAATGCTTTTTAAAGAATGAAAACTAACTGAAATGACATTTTATGTTTACAAAACTAACTAAATCTAACTATAATTAGAGCAAAAATTTCTTTGGTTTTAGTCTTTGGTCATTAATTTAATGCATGAGACTTTGCGGATGACTTTAAATGTAATTTTTAGTCGATTTATTTTGATCTAAACCAGAATAATGACATTTGAAAGTATGCCACATAGAAGTGACGTCATCTAGCAACAACCAATAGAAAAGCACCAAAAGATGACGTCGCTCCCATGCTGGTTTTTAAATATCGCACACAAGTAATACACAAGTTTAAAAAAAACAACTAAAACTAATACTAAAACTAAGCATTTATTAAAGAATTAAAACTAATAAAAATTAACAGAACCACCCTGAAAACTAATTAAAACTAACTGAATTTAAAAAAACAAAACTCAAACCAAAATAAAAACTAAATAAAAAAATTCCCAAACTATAATAACGCTACTGCCATATTACAAATAAACTGGTTTATGTACTGTAGTATTTTTCTAAATATGCAAAAGCACAAATAAATTATTTGTACAATTCTTTTTTTTAGATCTAAACACAATTTCTGTTCATAACATGATGTGGCCCTTGCATCATTCTGATTTTCTGTATGTGGCCCTCAAATGAAAAAGTTTGGACACCCCTGCTTTAAATGAATTAAAATTGTGTAAAAAGTCAAGTCTTCATTAGTCGACGAAAATGCAGACTGATTTTAGTCCCACTTATTGTTTATGAATGAGTGTCTTAGTCTAGTCTAGTTTTAGTCCGGTGAAAAATGTGTGTTGACGAAACGATTTTTGTTTCGTTTTTGTTGACGAAATGAACACAAAGCAGTGGGCCGCGACCACCCGCTCGCCCCCCCTCGCTGACCGGCTGTCAGTCAAACCGCACAATAGCATCCCCTTCCCCCCACCTCATCCTATTTGCTCAGACTAGCCCCTCCCCTCAACCCGCCGCCGCCCACGCTCCGGCCAACAAGGACATTTGTGTTTTGTCAGCGCTGAATGCGGCGGCCATTAGTCAACAGCCGGCTCGCCATTCACGGCGACGCCGCGTCGGGTCGGGTCGGGTCAAGACAAGATGGCGGCAGAAAACAAAGAATCCAGTGAGTTCACAAAAGCGCAGTCAGTGTTGACGACGTAGCGATTCGGTCGCTAATATTTACTGGCAACTTTCACGGATAATTTCGAAGAAGCGAGACAACGCGAGCTGAACCGGTTTCATCTTGTTTTGAATGTTGATGTTCTTTCCTAGTGCTGGGTATCGATTCTAATTTCCTCAATCGATTCGATTTCGATTCACAAGAGTTCAGTTCGATTCGATTCACTTCAGTTCAATTGAATATCGATTAATTAATGTACGGAAGCGTATTGCATTCGCTTGAAAAAAACAACTTGTTTTTCTGACTAATTTTTCGGGGGAGCTTTGTTTTTTTTGAGTAATTTTTTTTGAATATTTTTTTTTTCTGTTTTACTGAATATTTTTACTGTCATTAAAAAAAATATTCAGAAAAACAGAAAAAAAGATACTCCGAAAAACAGGGGGAAAAAAATATTCAGAAAAACAGAAATAAAATATTATTTAAAAAAAAACAGATTTTTTTCCAAAAAACAGAAAAAAAAATAATTCCAAAAAACAGAAAAACAATTCCAAAAAAACAGAATTTTTTTTCCAAAAAACAGTAAAAAGCTATTCCAAATAACAGAAAAAAATATTCCAAAAAACAGAAAAAAATATTTCAAAAAACAGGAAAAAATATTACAAAAAACAGAAAAAAAATATTCCCCCCCAAAAAAATAATATTCCAAAAAACAGAAAAAAAAATATTCCAAAAAACAGGGAAAAAAATCCAAAAAAACAGAAACAAATTATTCCAAAAAAACAGAAACAAATATTCCAAAAAACAGAAAAAAAGAAAAATATTCCAAAAAAACAGAAAAAAATTATTCCAAAAAACAGAGCACCAACTTCTGTTTTTCAGAGTAATTTTTTTTTCTGGACCTCTGAACTCGTTGCAGACCACTGACCTGTATATATGACTGGATAGCCGACACCCCATACACGCCAGTGTAAGTCGTTGAAGTCACCGGGCGGCCATCTTGTTAATCCCACCTCGCAAGCAGACTACTGTATAAACTATACAAGTATACATGCAAATGAGACATATGCATATGCAGAAAAAAAAAAGACTGGTCTCCAACTAATTTTAGGGTTGAAATAGACAAACGACTGGTCACTTATCCATGTCACCGCACAAATAGAAAAAACAACGGACTGTTTTTTTTTTTGAGTAACTTTTTTTGAATATTTTTTTTTTCTGTTTTACTGAATATTTTTACTGTCATTAAAAAAAATCAGAAAAACAGAAAAAAAAATACTCCGAAAAACAGGGGAAAAAAATATTCAGAAAAACAGAAATAAAATATTATTCCAAAAAACGGATTTTTTTTTTCCAAAAAACAGAATTTTTTTTTCCAAAAAACAGAAAAAAAAATATTAAAAAAAAACTGAAAAAAATATTCAAATAAACAGAAAAAAAAATATTCGATGAGACATATGCATATGCAGAAAAGAATTTGACTGGTCGCCAACTAATTTTAGGGTTGAAATAAACAAAGGACTGGTCACTTATCCATGTCACCGCACATATAGAAAAAACAACGGACTGTTTTTTTTTTTTTTTGGAAAGTCAACCCAACAGAAAGTTATCGTCAGAACTGCACTAAGAAAAGCAACATTGCCGTTTAGTCGTTAGGGCGACTAATCCCTCGGAAAGAATGAGGAGTGTGCGGTGGCGGAGGACGAGGAGACCACCCAGACCTCCTCCGCCGGTCTCCTGGCGGCGGAATTCGACCGTCAGGGATCAGGTGGCAGGCAGACGCCGGAGCGAGCCATCCAAAACACGTTTGATCGCCGCCGCAGATCTCGTGAGGACGACCGCGGTGATGAAAGATGACGTGAATGCGAAACGCGTATTGAAAAACAAAAAAAAAACTCACATTCAGCTCGAGCCACTCAAAAGCACTTTCACAGTCACAAAATCGAACAACGTGAGCGTCAAAGTAGTCCTGTCACTAATCAAGTTTTTTTTTTTTGTATCAACTAGACATAGACCGATGCCGATGATTAGTAATCGAGGAGGTTGATAACCGATATTTGAAGCCGATATTCATTTTCAGTAAACGGGAGAAATCCTTTTTTTTTTTTCAATACAAATGTCAATCTTGACTTTGTTGCAATGTCTTAAAGCATTAATGCGCACTTTTTTCTTTTTTTTTTTTAAATCTTAGACAATATACTTCATTTTAAATTTCTGAAAAAATACAAATGTTCAGGGAACTCCCAAGGTTATCAGTACGTCTGAAAAAGTTAAATGGACATTTAAAGTAGCAAACATCATAGCTCTGCTTTTTCCTAAAAAAAAAAAAAATACAAAAATAAAAAAATAAATCTGAAAATTTCGCATTTCTTTGTTTTAATGTTGAACAAAAAGCAAAAGGTTCCGAAGGTTCCCACTGTTTATTAAACAGTGATTGGTGTTTATTTTGTACTTTGTATTTGTATAGTTATGGGGAAAAAAAACAGGAATTGATGTCTTACAATATTACCGCTTCAGTCATTTTTTTCCAAAATAAAAAAAGATGTTTGCAAATGTCTTATTTCGATTAAACACAGAAGATGACCAGTCTTCTTTTGCGAAGGACGAAAGAAATCAACGAACAATTACTGCTGTTGAAATAAATGCTGAAATCACAGGATTTGGACAATTCAAAAATGGCTCCAAACGATGACTCGATTATTAACTCTTTGACCGTCAAACACGTCTAATAACGATTAGTAAAATCCCAACGTATGCCGCCATAAACGTTAAATGACGTCAACTATGCAAATTTAAAAAAAAAATAAAAATTTTAATTTTAATGTGTCAGTTCAGCGCTGCCTGGTCAATGGGTTGTGGAATCAAAAACAATCACTCACTATGGCCAGCAGATGGCAGCATTGTATCTCTTTTCAATGGGCTGCTGGTGTATGAAATTACAATGAAACATGAAATAGAACCTTTTCAAGGATGACGTGAATGATCAAAGCCTTTGTCATATTACATTTTTTTTTTGGATAACGTGCGGCAGCAAAAGAGAATCGTTGTCGATTAATTGGATAATTGATCACTCGCCGATTAATTTTGACAGCTCTACTGCCAACGCGACTCCCGTCCTGTCGCGCTGAAAATGCGGCGGCGGATTCCTTGCGCGTCAATCGGTCGCTGCTGGCGAGCGTCCGGTCGCTAATCGTGGACGCTCGTTTGCCAGCCGCGTCTTCAACAGCCAAGAAGAGTCCGAGAAGTTCAACGTGTGCCGAGAACGTTTGGGAAAAAAAAAAAAAAAAAAAGCGCGGAGGAGCTCATAAACACTTGCCGGAACTGCCGGCGACCCATCCTTCCTGCTTCCGAGATGATGATGAGCTGAACATGTGCGCGTCCCACGCGCAACTTTTTCCCTCCGCGAGGAAACAAACAAACAAGAGGAAACAAAACACGGCGTTGAGCGGCAGCATTCCACGAAACGAGACGGGACGGGACGCTTAATGCGATTAACGGTGAAGCGGGGACAATCTCGTGCGGCCGCTCTGGGACTTCCACTAAATGCCTTTCCCAGAATTCCCAAGCTCAGCTTTGCCTTTATTTATTTATTTATTTTTTTATTTTTTTTTTTTGGTGAAGCATAAACGAACTCCATGATTCCATTCAGGAATTTTTCCAAGCAAGCGTGAGAGGAGGAAGTGAGTAAAACATTCCACAATGACACAACACAACATTATCATTTTATTTATATATATATAAAAAAATAAAAAAATTTATATATACATATATATATATATATATATATATATATACATAATACATATATATATATATATATATATATATATATATATATATATAGACAAGACGTGCTTAGGACCGCCCCCTCATTTGAATAACATTTCGACTTGGCAGTACAGCCCAAAACTGCCCAAATTAAAAATAAATGACAAAATAAATAAATAGATAAATAAATGACTAAAAGTGAAAATAAAAACATATATAAAAAATATATAATTAAAAAATTAAATACAAATGTATTATTTTTATTTTCAGTTTTAGTCATTTATTTATTTATTTATGTATTTAGTCATTTAGTTATTTATTTGTCTATTTATTTAGTAATTTATTTATTTATTTAGCCATTCATTTATCTAGTCATTTATGTATTTATTTAGGCATTTATTTATTTAATTTGAATGTTGGCAGTTTTGGGCCTCCACACACGTGGTCGTCGTGGTAACGAAAAACAACAGAAGCAGGACCGCCTCCTAAATAAATAAATAAATGACTAAATAAACAACTAAATGACTAAAAGTGAAAATAAAAACAGATATAAAAAAATATATATAATTAAAAAATTAAATCCAAATGTATTAGTTTTATTTTCTCTTTTAATCATTTATGTATTTATTTATTTATTTATTTTGTCATTTATCTATTTATTTAGTCTTTTATTTAGTCGTTTATGTATTTATTTAGGCGTTTATTTATTTATTTTGTTGTTTTTCGTTTTGAATTTTGGCACTTTTGGTCCTCCTTACATGTGGTCGTCACGGTAACGAAAAGCAACAGAAGCGGGACCGCCTCCTCAAAACAGGCTAAGAAGCGGCTCGCCTTCACATGACACCTTCGTCACTCCTGCTTTTATACATGAAGGCGTCTTTCTTTTCTCGGCTCGAGAATCGTCAGCGGGGAGGGATCACTCGCGCCCGACACGCTGCCACCAAAATAAACAACGGCAGCGCGGTGCCGTCAAAAGCGGCGGCGGGACCCCGCTGAGAGGAACGTCCGCGCGGGCGTGACTTGAAACGGACGCAAAACAACGCGCGCGTTTTCGCCGCCACCGACGGGACAAGTCGAAGCCGTGCGTTCGCGATGTTGGAGAAAGGTGGCAAGCGACGGCGTGATTGACAGCCGCTTGACGTTTCCGCCCTCATTAGACGTGTCACCATGCAGAAAAAAAAAAAAAAAAAAAAAACTCTGACTTGTTCTTGAACTTTTTCTTCTTTTTGTTAACAAAAAAAAAAATCCGTCATTGTAATGAGTTGGATTTAAATTCTCAAACTTGTTTCAGGTTTATGTGCTGTCATCATTCCAATGATGAGGAGGAGGAGGAAGAAAATGAGTGTCGTCGGGTTGATTTTGTTACTTTTGTCATGGCTCGGGTTGGATTTTGGTTTAGTTTGATTTTGTCCTCCTGTTTCTGTGCGTTCTTGTCTCGTCAAACCTGTGTATGTCCACCTGTGTTTTGGCCTGACCTTCCTCATGTGTCAACCAATCAAACACCCTTTGCCACTTGTACCTTGCCCAGCTGTGTCTCGTTATGTCAATTAGTGTGTGTGTGTGTGTGTATGTATTTAGTCTCTTGTCTCCCCTCTGTCTGTGTCGATTCATTGTCATTTTCCTCCTGTCATGCTGCCGGTTGTGTTCCCCATCTTGTCTCGTTTTACCCTTTTGGACTTTGTTGTTTTGGTTTCTTAGTTTGTAGATCATTTTTGCCTCCTCGTTTTTGTTTATTAAACTTTTTTTTTTTTTGGCCGCATTTTTTTGCCTATGTATATATATATATATATATATATATATATATATATATATATATATATATATATATATATATATATATATATATATATGTATTTAATTTTTGAATTGTATTTTTTTTATCCGTCCTTATCCATCATTTATTTATTTATTTATACATTTATTTATTTATTTATTTAGTCATTATTCATTGAAAATACTGGATTTTAAAAAATAATTTAAAAATTTAATACAAATGTATATATATATATATATACAGGAAGACGGACAATGAGAATGATGAAGAGCAGGATGGGGTGGATCGCATGATGATGATGATGATGATGAAGGATACGGAGGTTGAAAGAAGAGGATAATGAAGAGTATGAGTAGGATGAGGAAGAGTGGAATTGATGAGTCGGATTACGAAGGCGACGAGGATGAGGATGTTGAGGAGGAAGCTGGGTGACGACGATGATGAGGAGATGATGAACAGCACATGGTGATGATGATGATGATGATGATGAAGAGCGAGGAATAGGATGAAAATGGAGGTGAGGAAGAAGAGAAGAGAACGAGGGGCGAGGATGATGATGATGACGAGGAAGCTGAGGATGGCGATGAAGAGAAAAGTGAGGAAGATGAGGATGGGCGAGGAAGATGAGTGAAGAGGATGAAGATTGCGAGGATGATGATGATGATGATGCGTCGGCACACGACGATGAGCAGTGGTGGAAAACGGTGATGATGATGACGGTGATGAAGAGCCGGCGCTCTCGCGTGCGACCTTATCTGCAATCGGCTGCTTCTGTCTGCCTTTCAAGTGTTAATGAGCACTTTTCGGGCCACTCCACGACTTTTTTGTTATCGGCCAATCATCGCCAGCCGTCCTCAGCCGCTTCTTCTTCTTCTGAGTAAATGACGTCGCCCCCTGGGGGCTAATTAGGGGCGTGACCTCACTTATTTACATTTAGAGTGAATCCATACAGTGCGGCGGCCTTTAAAAAAAAAAAAGAAAAAAAAAGTCATTAACCCCTTTCTTAGCGTGTCACATTCACATTACGCTTCATTGTTCTCCACTACCGGAATATTCTCGCACACGTCAGTCTGTTTGCACACGCGATCTGCATATCTGAGGGTTCCAAATCCACCTCCAAAGTAAGACAAGACGTCAGAGTTCCAAGTGTGAAAAAAAACAAAACGAATTTATTTTCTATATTATTTTTTTATACTGTTGTTTCCATGGATGCTGATGACAACATGTTTTTTTTGTTGCCTTAATATGGTAGGAATAGTTTTTTCTTTTTGTAATTTTAGATGAAGAGAGAGTAGTTGCACCGGATGCGTCTTGACTGCGTGCTACGGACACATTATGACGTTTTGCTGACATGATTGCGAAATAGGAGCTGGCAAGTGTTTTTTAATTGTGAAAAGTAACCGGAAATTTATTTTGAAACTGCGTCGGTCTTCCTGTCCCGCTCGATGTGTTCTGTGCTAGCTTGCCATTTGACGGAGGCCGACGGATGCGTAGTCCGTCAAAAATAGAAAATAGGTCGATACTATCCGTGCGGGGGGGCTGCGGCACGACGCAGCTGAGACGCAGTCGACACGCAAAGCATACGCATCCGGTGTAATTTGAACAATTTGAATGAATGGAAACGTATCGGGGGCGTCGCCGGAACGCAACGCAGACGCAACGTACACGCATCCGGTGTCATCCCAGGGTAACACTTCCGGGTCAGGACATGTGCGGAGGCGGAACGTTGCTAACCGCTCCTCAGACGAAATCTGGGGGAGAGAGCAAGACACGTCGTCTTCACTCGTCTCTGTTTTCTACCAGCAAATACAGGTCAGTAAACACTAGATAAAGTCCAACTTACCTCTGTTTCGAAGCTATATTTGAATGTGTAGTTATCTACGAGGTGCTAGCGTAGCTGTGATAACTTTAACATTGTATAGAGAGACTTGACAGCAAGTTCGTTTTTTTTTTTTTTTTTTTAAATTCTGTTGCATCGGCGCCATTTGCGTGAGGTGCAGCTCGACGGGACTCCTGTAATACCGTGAATGTTCTAGAGATATGCCGTTTGTATTACAATGTTTAAGAATTAGGATTTAATGAGTAAGAATTGTTGAGAATGTAGTAGTGTTTTTTTGTTAAGCTAAAATGTTGAAACTTGTGAACAAATATTTCACAAGTCATTTCAGTGACCTGTATTGATTACAGATGGGTACATTTAAGGTATAGAATACCACAGAAACAAGACATTTAATGTCATTGATTTACACAAATGTGAAACTTTATTTAGACAGTGATGTACTGTGAACAGATGTAATTTAATTACAAAGTCAGTTTATGGACTATATGCACAATTCACTTCCGCATTCGCCTGATGAGCGCACCCGCCCTTCCGGTGCAGGGAGACTTCAGCGGAAGGCACTGTTAAAGTGATGGAAAAAATCCTAAATCCTTAGCCCACTCAAAAAGAACAGGGGCCGCTCCTTACTATAACACTATGTCTATTAGAATTTTAAAACTACTAATTAGATCTCCCAGAATCGTAATTTTGACGGCTTAATCTCTGGCAATGACGCAATTGCTTAAAATGAGTAATCCACGGAATTACAAGCCGTTTGAGTAGCAAGGAAAGCTTTTTTTTTTTTTTTTTTTTAAATGTAAATTACGTATTGTAGCTCCTCTACGGGTCTACAAAATATTCTACGCCCTAGGGGTGTTAAAAAAAAATCGATTCGGCAATATATCGCGATACCTCCGCTCGCAATTCTTGAATCGATTCAATAGGCAGCCGAATCGATTTTTAAAGATCCATTTTTGATGGAAAAGTATTCCACAAAACGTCTCCTGAAGCATGGAAGAATGTTATTTTAATGGAGCATTAAAGCCTTAATATTTTATTTCAATGCTGTTCTAACATGAAAAAGGTTACAACCTGTTTGTTAAATACAGTAGCTCACAGTTATAACACTGAAGTTTGAGATCAATAAATAATACATTTTCATACAAATCTCACAGTGTACATGCACAAGTTTACTGAATAGTATTTTTCTAAATTTGAGTTAAAAAAAATCACAACAATAGATTTACAAATTTGTATCGGGATTAATCGGTATCGAATCGAATCGTCGGGCACTAGGCAATTCACAAACCTAGTACGCCCCCCTCTCCAGTCAGACGGTGTATAGGCGAGGTGTTGAATCTTCAGGTGGAACCTGCCGGCTAACTGTTCATGACATCTAAGATTTTCATTGTTCGCTTTCTATTGATTTATTTTTATTTTTTTTTTATTTTAATGACACGTTATTAGATAAGAATAGTTTATTTAGTACATTAATTTCTGCTCCGGCGGCGACGATGCCGCTGCGTACGTCGTACGATTGTACTAACTCTAGATGCACGTTTCATCGTGAAGTCTGCGACCTGAGGCAAGCGCATGCAGAAGGTCGGCCATATTTGTTCGCCAACTACGGCAACTAAACAAGGTCAAAATAGTGTAGGAAGTGACCAGACTAATCTGGTTTTCAGGCTATCTTTATCCTCCTTTACTTAAAGAAAACTTACATTTGATATATTTATGATGGATGATTATTTTCTTTTTGTCAAGTTATATTGCTGAAATCAATGAATCATCAAGGTCGACTATCGATCAAGAGTTGCAAAGTTCTTTTTGAAACTCAACGTGAGGAGGTGAGAATCATTGAATTGTTTTTCCTGCGTTACTAATGATGAGTGATTGTGATGGCCACAGTTTGACCCTGCAACGGATGATGTTATCTACGAATTATTACTTCCATTGTTAAACCACGGGGGGGAGTTTCCAAATCTGAAACTAAATGCAGGTTGACAAGCTTCCTGGCTGCAACAGATTGCGTCGGTTGGACTTAAGAGGAAATACAGACAAATGACACACGCGCACACACACATGATGATGATGATGCGCGCAGATGTTTGCTCATGCAATCACACAAAGTCACTTTCCAGGTGTTACGAAAGGTAAAAATCAAAATCTTCATTTGTAGCAAGACGACAAAAAAAAAAAGAAAAGTTTGTCTTCCTTTGGGATATGAATCCGTTGCTTTCTTCCTCCTACTCGTTTCGACTGTTGTAATTACATATGATTTATTTGGTTGTTACTTCCATATCAATGAGATTTATTTTTAATAAAACATTTCCAGTTTAACACATTTTGTAAAAACTATATTTGTATGTACGTCAGCATTGGTGTTTACGTCGCGACGCGTTCAGGGGTAGATTCGCGAAAAAGGTTTGTTTAGCTTTTGCTCTTCCGCTAACCAGTAAAAACGGAGCAATCCTGGCGTCCAATCCACTAAACATGCGCAGATGGGCAAATTCATCATTGACTGTGCTGCTGACCAGAATGCGCCCCGTCGCACCGGTGGGTTTTGCGCATACGTAAATGAGGCCACTTGCATACATTTGGCGGAGAAATTGCCCACCTCTTTTTAAATGAGGTTCATTGATAAACAGTGTCTAATTCACTAACGCCGGCGCTAATAGCCACGCAATTTGAGTGATCATTTGCAATCATTTTTACGTGACAGATACTGCATGCCCACGGAGGGAGGAAGGAAGGAAGACAAGAAGGAAAAAAGCAGGACTGTAGGAAAAATTGAAGGAGGGAGGCAAGGAAGGAAGGAAGGGAGGAAGGACAGAAGGAAGAAAGGAAAGACAGAAGGGAAGGAGTGAGGGAGTGAGATATGGAGTGAGGGAGGAAGGAACGAAGGAAGGAAGTTAGGAAGGCAGAAAGGAAGGAAGGAAAGACTGAAGAAAGGAAGGACAGAAGGAAGGAAGGAAGGGAAGGAGTGAGGGAGTGAGATATGGAGTGAGGGAGGAAGGAATGAAGGAAGAAGGAAGGAAGTTAGGAAGGAAGGAAAGACTGAAGAAAGGAAGGACAGAAGGAAGGAAGGAAGGGAAGGAGCGAGGGAGTGAGGTATGGACTCAGGGAGGAAGGAAGGAAGAAAGGAAGGAAGGGAAGGAGTGAGGGAGTGAGATATGGAGTGAGGGAGGAAGGAATGAAGGAGAAGAAGGAAGGAGGTTAGGAAGAAAGGAAAGATGGAAGAAAGGAAGGACAGAAGGAAGGAAGGAAGGGATGGAGCGAGGGAGTGAGGTATGGACTGAGGGAGGGAGGGAGGAAGGAAGGTCATCAACCAGGTCAACAAGTGACTTGAAAACCCCTAAAACTGTCGTCAAAATCCAAATTTCAAGAAGCCGAACAGCTGTTTCACACGATAATGCTTGTTTGAAAGCATAAATTGAATAACAAAGGCCAAAAACAACACTTTAATTAAAACCCTACTTTGCAAGTCTACTTCTGTCCTGAAAACTGACTTTGAAATCTTCCATGAAAGGCCAACACTTGCCTTGGAGAGAAAAAAAAAAAAGAAAAAAAAAAAAAGTCCATTTTGTGACGGACTTTTGCCTCAGCCTGCAGGTAGTTTGTTCCATTCTGTACGTAACGTGTATGTTTTGGATCACGTCAGCGGTGGCGAGCGGCCAAAACGTTCTGCTCCCGCTCGTATTTCTCTTGGCCCGGGAAATTCTTTTTCCAGACGAGGCAGCGTCGCTCGGGGCTCCCGGGCCAGGAAGCGGGCCCCGGGGCGCTCCTCGTTTCCTGCCAATGAAGCCGTCGACATGCCGGACAGGTCGCCGGCGCCGGGCCAAATCTCGCGCCGACCGTCACCGAGTATGACGTCACCATGAGACATTTTGGGGGTGTCGAGTGGCAGAGGCGGGATGTCACTCGATGGACGATTCATTAGGTGGACTCACCAGGCGGCCACGCCCACTGGAAAGTTTGCAAAGTTTCGGCCATTTCGCACTCAGTCGTGAAAAGTGACATAAATATTAATCATCCATTTTGGTTTGTCGCAGCTACTTTGCCCACTTAAAATAAAATTTTTGGGTGGTTGCTTTTAAAATCACATTTTTACTAATTTTTTTATTTTTTTTTTTAAATCTTGCACAAAAGAAATACACAAAAAACTAATGCTAAAACTAAAACAAGCTAACAAACCTGCTCTGAAAAAAAAGAAATCAAAAGTACAGAAATTAACTATGTATCCACATCCATCCATTTTCTGAACCGCTTTGCTCCTCACAAGGGTCGCGGGGGTGCTGGAGCCTATCCCAGCTGGCTTTGGGCAGTAGGCGGGGTACACCCTGAACTGGTTGCCAGTTTTTTTTTTGCTTTTTTTTTTACATTGGCGCTTCCGATATTGATGTAGGTCAAATTCACCTGTTATTTTTCTTTAAAAATTCTTCTGTTTGCGTAGTTTTTGTTCTTTTTCTTTTTATTTATTTATTAATTTTTCTTACAAAAAATTTAAGTAAATATTGTTTATACAATTTAAAATGCAAACTTAAAAAATGTAAACGGTTTAAAATTTATTATATTTGTGGATGGTTGCTTTTAAAATAACATTTTTACTGAATTTAAAAAAAAATCTTGCACAATAGAAATACACAAAAAAAAACTAACACTAAAACTAATACAAACTAACAAACCTGCTCTGAAAACTAAACGGGGAAAAAAAACGAACTCAAAATGGCAAGAAAATTAACTGCTATGTATCCACGTTATGTGTAATGTAATTTTTTTTATTTATTCATTTATTATTATTATTATTTTATTCATTCCTATATTGATGTAGGTCAAATTCATCTGCCTGTAAATTTTTTTTTCCTTTTTTTTTCCTTCTGCTTGCCTAGAGTTTGTTCTTTACAAAGTCTTTATATTTACAAAAATTTAAAGTAAATATTGTTCTTACAATTTAGAATACAAACATTAAAAATTACAATAAAATCAGTGTAGAATTTATTATGTTATGCAACAAAATGAGACGCTAGATAATAGCAACTGTTGTAAAGTGCTTGTATTTGATTTTTTTAGATGATTGTTTTTAAAATAATATTTTTACTGTTTTTTTTTTAAATCTTGCACAAAAAACACACAAAAAACTAACACTAAAACAAATCCATACTAACAAACCTGCTCTGAAAACTAACAAAAAAACAAAACAAAAAACAAATTTTACATTGGCGCTTCCGATATTGATGGAGGTCAAATTCAACTGCCTGTTTTTTTGTTTTTGTTCTTTTTTTTAAATTATATTATTTTTATATATTTTTATTTAACAAAAATTGAAAGTAAATAATTTATTTACTATTGTAAAGTACCTGTATTTGATTTGTGGATGGTTGTTTTAAAATAATATTTTTACTGAACTGTTTTTTTTTTTTTTTTTTTTAAATCTTGCACAGAAAAAAATACACAGAAAAAACTAACAATAAAACTAATACATACTAAACTTGCGCTGAATTAAAAAAAACAAAAACAGAACTGAAAAGGACATAAAAACGAACTGTAATGAAAATCCCCAAAGTATTTTGTCAGCGCGTCACGCCGTGAACTCGGTTTGACCGAGAGGAGGCGGCGAGGGAGTCGATGAACGAGCGAAGGCCTTCGTCAGGCCTCTTTTAATAAAGTCGGGCTGTCAATCATCTCGCACGTCCCGCGGCGACATATTTCGGGCCGGCAAGGGTTGTGGACCATCACGCCGATGGAATCTCCCGACTTTGCCATCCCACTGAAAGCTCAACTTTTACGTCATTATTGACCCCCAGCCGAAGAAATCCCTCCCACCAGGTTCCAAACCAAAACAAACCTGGGGTCCCTGGGAAAAGTCGGCTTTTCCCGGCCCACTCACACGGAGCCGCTGTCGGGGCCGCACAATGGCCAGCAGTGTTCTCATGGAGTTGAGTAAATAAATGATTGTTTGGCCGCCCTGCTCGCAACTAGCAAAAACATGACATCCTCCGATATGCCTGTTATGCACATATTTGATTGGAAAGTGAACATGAGGGAAACGGACATTCTTTGACCAAGAGGAAAAGTCACCGAGTTCTTGGGAGGGATTGCTTCACTATATTCAATTTAAAAAAAACAAAATTTGTTTTGGTAAGGTTCCGATTGATATTACTGGTCCAAAGGATCGGGTGGTCAAGGAGCCAAAAGTTGGCTTCCAGAATCGATTGTCCAAAAAATAAATAAAAATGTCCAATGGCAGACTTTAGTATGAAAATAGATATTTGGACAGTAAAATTTCATTTTGTGACATTTATTTGACACATTTTACATAATTTGACTTAAAAACAAATACTGTAAACAGAAAAAACATTTTTGTATTTACAGTGTTTACTGTGTATCCACAATTGAGTTTGGGTTTTGAGTTAATTTTGTTTATTGAAAAGGTAAAATATGTATTTATTTATTTATTTATTACAATTGAGCTTCCTATAATTGATGCAGGTCAAATTCAACTGCATGTTATTTTTTATGTTTTTATGTTTTTGTTCTTTTTATTACATTCATTTAGTTTTTTTTTCTTTTTTTTTCAGGTAAATATTTTTTTTTGCCCAAATTTATAATACAAACAAAATTTTCTAAATAGTGTAGGATTTATAATTTTCATTTAAAAATGCATCAATTTTAAATGAATATAAATTTTTTTTTGCATTTAATTTTTATTAACTTTGTACTTTCTAAAAAAAAAAAAAATCTATAAAAAGGTATAATACTACTATGTTGTGGTGCTATCCCACTTTAACAAACAAAAACATTACATGCATATGTTCTTTATCCTCTTGAATATTGACTCATTTCTGCAAATTTATGCGGCACTTATAAAGTGATACTTCACTTATTTAGCCCATTACAGCAATAAAAAAAATTCATATTTTGTCTATAATTAATTTGATACTTTCATTATTTTTCACATACAATTTAATACTTTAAAAAACAATTTTTGCCACTTGCTGTTGACTGAAAATGACATCATACGTGCTCAGTGCTCAGGTGACGACCAATCACCGCTCACCTGTTTTCTATGTTTGGTCATGTGACATTGACAAGCTGAGCTGCGATTGGTTACCTGAGCACATTGTGATGTCATTTCCAGTCGACAGCAAGTTGCAAAATCTGATTTTAAAGGTACTAATTGTACATGAAAAATAAAAAACATAAAATTTATTAGGGGTGTGAATTGCCTGTCGATTCGATTCGTATCACGATTCACAGGTCACGATTCGATTCGATACCGATTAATCCCGATACGAATTTATAAGTCGATTGTTGCGATTTTTTTTCATTCAAATTTAGAAAATACTAATCAGTAAGCTTGTAGAGTGTAAGATTGATATGAAAATGTATTATTTATTTATCTGAAATTTCAGTCTTATAGAGGTTGTAATCTGTTTCATGTTTGAACAGCATTAAAATAAAATATTAAGGCTTAATGTTCCGTTCATATAACATTCTTCCATGCTCAAGGTGTGAATCCTAACCCGAAGTCAGACGTTTTGTTGAATATTTTTCCATTAAAAATGGAAGTTTAAAAATCGATTCACACACAAAAAAAAAAAAAAAAAGGCAATGATGATAAGACGTTGAATCGGTAAGACTACCGAATGAACAATTCTGAGTTCTTACAAAAAATAAAAAATAAAATCGATTCGAGAATCGCGCGATGTAGTATCGCGATATATCGCCGAATCGATTTTTTTTAACACCCCTAAAATTTATTAGAGGCAAAATATTAACATTTTACGGCCAAAAATGGATAAATAAGTGAAGTATCCCTTTAATGTTTGTGAGCCTCTACTGCCCCCAGTGGTCAAGTTGCATACGCCAGAAGGGAGAAGAATGAATGTTTTTTTGTTTAGTGACGCTCCATCAAATTAGGTTTAATGTTACAAAGGCTTTGTTCATTCACGCCAGCCTTGAAAACGTTCGATTTCATCAGATTGCGTCATGTTTCATTGTAATTCGCAGCTCTAGTTAGGGCCCGAGCAGCCGCCGCCGCGAGGTTTAATAACTCGAGTTGAGTTGAGTTGAGTAGTTCCATACACCGGCAGCCCATTGACAAGAGATACAATGCTGCCATCTGCTGGCCATAGCTAGTCAGTGTTTTTGATTTCACAACTCATTGACCCGGCTGCGCTGCACTTGGACGTTGCACTGAGCACTTAAAAAAAAAAAAAAAAAAAAAAAAAAAAAAAAAAATAGTAGTTGACGTCACTTAACATTTATGGCGGCATACATCGTGATTTTACTAAACGTTATTGAACGTTTATGGCGGTCAAAGAGTTAAGGATTAAAGCTGGATTCATTTCGATACATTTCAGTGGGGGGGAAATTAATTTGGAAAATGATCTCATTTCAGAAGTTTGACATCATGGAAAGCCAACAACCTGTCGATATTTCGACCCTGCATTCTCGCATTGTCCACGTTCCAGTGAACACGTTTTGGCCAAAAGTCTTTTTCTTTATCTTTTGTTGTCATTCATTGTATGTATTTAGCCGCCACCAGCGCGGCTAACGTGACAAATTGGAGCGCGGCGGCGGCGACAAAAGCGAGCGTGCTTAACAACGCTCGCTTCTTAGCCAACACTGGAGGGAATTTCCAGCTCTCCTTTTTCTGCCTTTCTTTTCCCGACGTTCCGTCCGTGTGAACGACTATCGTGAAAGGATTTTTTTTTTCAGGGCTGTTAATGGGCCGAGGAGGGTCGACTTTGGGGGGGGGGGGGGTCAAGAATCAAAATGGGAATGACATTTGCCATCCGCCGAGTGTTCTTTGTCAAGGCGCCTTTTCCTTGAGCGAGCCGGCGTATGATCTGCATTGCAAATTGGCCAGTGGACAAGGTGGGGGTCGGCGGGGGTCCCGGTTCCCACACACTCCCCGTCCATCAATCAACCCCGCCCCCTCCGCGCTCACAACCCATCCCCCTTGACGGCCAATTTACAATTTGAATTCCCAATCTATCAGTGAGTACTGAGAGTGACGTCTAAAAGTGGTATCAGACATCACTAGTTAAGAACCCTGCCAAATTTTAATGATTTAAAAAAACAAAACATTTGTAATCAAGCTAACGCTGTGGGCGTGTCCGTTAACTCATTCACTCCAGGCCATTTTCACCGAAGCAACACCCTTTACTGGATTTTGACTGCTTTTGCAAGGCCCACATAATATACAGAATACAAAAGAAAGATTAGCATCTCTTCTTTCAAAAAGTAGATTTCGGTCTGTTTCCATTTTGCAGCAATTGGCATTAGAATATAGCTAAGTTTCATCACAAATCTGTTTAAAAAAGTGGGGAAAAGAGCTTTTTGCAACATGGCCCTGGTTGATCTCTTATACTCTCCTGCCACCTGCTGGCCGGTTTTACAATAACTACTATTGCTTCAAGCATTTTCGACAGTTCAGAGGCTTCTTTATGCTCTAGCATAAAACAAACAAACAAACAAAAAAACACGTATAAATACGTCTTTGGGAGTTAAAATGCGCCAAACTCACACCCCATTCAACTGTCAATTAAAATATCACAAAATGGATTCTATTTTGTCTAGCATCATTTTTATAAACGTGAATACATGTTTGAGCCGAGAAAATATAATTGTGTGAGGTCTCTGATGGCTGGAATATATCCCAAGGTGCTTTTCCATGCCGCAATAACGAGGCGCTCTGAAGCAGCCACGCCAGACTGGTAGTGCTGGCTTTCGATTCTAATTTCCCCAATTGATTTGATATTAATTCGCAAGAGTTCAATTTGATTCCATCTCGATTTTTCCCGATTCGATTCACTTCAGTTTTAATAACGCGAGAGCAAACGTGGATGCATAAACATCGATTCTTCTTAAACATCAAGGACATAATAAAAACTCTACAAATATTAAATTCAAAAGTAAGTTTTGCGTAGGAAGTAACTGGTTAAATGATTCAGTTTATTAATGAATGTATCGTGTTTTAATAACAAACATCGACATAATCAAATTATGAGATGAGAATATTTTCATTTCTAATTTAATAATGGTCAATATAAGCGTAAAAGATTCTGAATTGGCTGAAAATGCAAAAAGATAGATGTAAGAAAGTACTTTTAAATTAATGTGAACAGTAAATTTCACAAAAACACTTAAGATACAAAAAAAAATGGCCCTTAAAATTCTAATTTCTTAAGAATTTATGGTAAAAAAAAAAAAAAAAAAGTAAATAAAATCAAATAATTGATTCATAGTTTTATTAATCGGAAATGATTGATTATTCGATTTTTTTTAAACCAATCCCTACAGACTAGTGCACCTTGTCCACACGCTTGCTGCTACGTTAGGCTTTCCCCCCATGATGTGCTTACACACATGGCCAACGATGAGGCACTCTATTATCCGAAGTGAAGATGCATTTTGAGTGACATTTATTTTTTTCAATTCTTGATTTTACTCTCATCTTATTCTAAATATTACTCTAAAACGGAGTCTATTTGGTCCCTCTCTAAATAGTCAAATTTACTCTCGAGAATTTACTGTGTACAAATGACATATTGTGTGAGTTTTTGTGAAAAAATAAGCTTGTGTGAAATGAGAACGTCAATCAATGGCGCAGCGCCAACAGGAGGGTTTTTTGTTGCGGCACCACAGGAAGTCATGTCGGACACGCGGACCCCCGTCCTCCTGCTGAGCCTCATGTTTGAATGTTTATTTTCTTCTCTGCGTGGTGGTCTTTTCAATGTAAACTTTCCACTCTGGAAGCCTTTAAGAACCGGCGCGAGCGCTTTAGAGATACAGTGCAGCACATTTAGGAAGACGGTATTAGCTACTCATATACAGCAAATCACTTTTAAGCCGCGTTTACTTGTACTTCCTGGAACTCAAACGTTCCAAGTTGGTGTGTTCAGTGTTGCAGACTTCACCACAAATGTTCGTAGACATCTTTCTTCAAAATGGGGAACTCAATTTGGAAAAAAATAGTTCACAAACCTGTGCCGCTTTTCCACTTACCAAAGTTACATTAAATTTCACTTCTGCGTACTTGTAGTTTCTAAAGGTTCTGATCAAATTTATCCAGCAAAGCAGAAGCCAACGAAATAGGTTGTGAAAACCTCTCGAAAGTCAAGAAAGAATCGCCCTAGCAGGTTCTTCTTTTGGACTTGATATTAGTGATTGTCCTCCAAAAGTTCCCCACTAGACCTGTTTACTTTGTGCTATTTGTAGTTCCAAAAACTAAACTCAGATACATCGAACACTGCAGAACCCAAAACAAAGTGTTTGGCCCACTTCAAAATGCTAACCAGGAAGGTTTTCCTTCAGTTTTTTTTTTTAAATTGCTCCAGAACTTAGATTTCGCCTCTCCCTCCCACTGCTCGTTGAATCAGTGGGTGCTGGTGTCTGTGGATCTCACTCTGCTTTATCTATCCTTCCCTCCTTCTGCTCTTTCGTTTTTCCTCTGGTCTCTTGAGATCTTAATTTGTTGGAATTTAGAGGTTTCTGAGTTTTCTGAGGTTGGCGTAAGACTCTGGTTTTGTAACCATGTGGATGGCAGAAGGTGTTTGGTTGGTGCTGGATTTCACTTTGATGGATTGGACGTGCTGGTGTCTGTGGATCTCACTCTGCTTCATCTATCCTTCCCTCCTTCCTCTCTTTAGTTTTTCCTCTGGTCTCTTGAGATCTCCTGAATTTGTTGGAATTTAGAGGTTTCTGGGGTTGGCGTCAGACTCTGGTTTTGTAAGCATGTGGATTGCAGGAGGTGTTCAGATGGTGCTGGATTTCACTTTGATTTATCTTTTTTTCTTTGACCTTGCCTCTGGTCCCCTGACCCTCTGAACTTCACGACTCTGGCGAGACTGAAGTTTCCGGTTAAGGTGAAGGGTAATGGGATTTTTAATTAGGTTTTAGGTGAATTCATGAGTACAATTTTCCACGTATTTACACGCACGCACGCGCACACATGCAAAAAATGCGAAAAAAAAAAAGAGAGAATGATGATAAGGTGTTGAATCGGTAAGACTGCTGAATGAACAATTCTGAGTTCTCTCTCTTATTAAAAAATAGCCGAAAAAAAAAGGTCCTCCACAAAGGTTCCTCCGGTAAAGTCATACTTGGCTAATAGTTCTACAATCAAAATAAGATGCACAAAACACATTTCACTCAATTTTAATTTGTATGATAATGATTGGTCTCAAAGGGTTGTTGCATGTGTTTGGATCACCATCGGTGTGTTGATCTTATTTGTTTGTATGAGCAAATTTGCATGAAAAAAAACCTACGTAAAAGATGTCCACCCAAATTTGCACAAGGTTGCCATCATTGAATTTTGTTAATGATTCGTTGTCGAACGACGTCTTCACCATGAACCTGAAAGTAGCCTGATCCAAACAGACATACAAGACAAATACATCAAATGTGCATTTTCCTTTTCTTGGAATGGCTTGTCCTGTTCTGTCCTGTTGCAACAGGTGGAGCATGGAAAAGGCATCAACTTTTGGCCCATATAGTTCCAGGAGATGGTCAGAAATACGCTCAGATGAACACAGAAGGCAACTTTCAAGGGAGCGTAGTCATAATTGCGCATTTAAGTTGACTCACGGTAACTGGACTTCACGATTCTGGAGGTGCCCTGCAATTGACCTTTCCGTAAACCACACCCGCATGACCTAGTAAGCCAATCAAAATGCAAGACGTCACGTCTGTGACGGCACGTGCGTTTTACTACGGACAAACAAAAGCAATCCCGCTGCCGGTAGTGCATTATCCAAAGCCAAGAAAAAAAATCAACAAAAATGGTTCAACGCTGTAGTCACGGCTTGTATGAGAGTGATAGCCGTTATCCCGATCGACTAACCGGCATCCTGTGGTAGTCACGGCTTGTGTAAGAAAGACAAAAGAGAGACACTGGCCAGATTATTCCCTTCCCTAAACCCTCAAACAACTACAAAAAATGTCCACGCTGGATCAAACTTTGTGGAAGACCACACGCACGACCAGCCGAATCCCTCCGAAATGACCAGAAACGACTACGTCTGCACTAAGGCAATGTTCTCCATTGTTGTTTTTAGCCAAAGGCTAACAATAGTTACGGGTTAGCTAACCATCCACACGTTTGTTGACTTACTATTTACTAGGGGTGTTAAAAAAAATCGATTCGGCGATATATCGCAATACTACATCGCGCGATTCAATAAAAAAAAAAATCGATTTTTTTGTTTTTTTTTTAAGAGCTCAGAATTGTTCATTCGGTAGTCTTACCGATTCAACGTCTTATCGTCATTGCCTTTTTTTGTGTGTGTGTGTGTGTGTGTGTGAATCGATTTTTAAACTTCCATTTTTAATGGAAAAATATTCAACAAAACGTCTGACTTCGGGTTAGGATTCACACCTTGAGCATGGAAGAATGTTATATGAACGGAACATTAAGCCTTAATATTTTATTTTAATGCTGTTCAAACATGAAACAGATTACAACCTCTATAAGACTGAAATTTCAGATAAATAAATAATACATTTTCATATAAATCTTACACTCTACAAGCTTACTGATTAGTATTTTCTAAATTTGAATGAAAAAAAATCGCAACAATCGACTTATAAATTCGTATCGGGATTAATCGGTATCGAATCGAATCGTGACCTGTGAATCGTGATACGAATCGAATCGTCAGGTACTAGGCAATTCACACCCCTACTATTTACCATAAATGCCAACAGAACAAACTTTGCACACACGACCAGTTGAAGCCCTCCAAAATGAGCAGAAACTACTATGCCTGCGCTAAGCTAATGTTGTCCATTGTTGTTTTTAGCCAATGGCTAACGATAGCGCCGGGTAGCGAACCGTCCACACGTTTGTTGACTTACTATTTTCTATAAATGCCAACAGAACATTGAAACTAAGAGGTAATATAAATTCATTCTTACCTTGCTTGACAGGAATAATGTCCAAAAACTTCGGTTTTGCCGACGATCGGTCGAAGTGAGTGAGGTGACTCGGTCTTTTCCTGACATCTGCAGCAGCAGACAGAGATGAGTATTTCCGGAGCTCAGGTACGTGTCGCATAATGTGGGCGGGGAGGGGCGTGCCACGTTCAGGTCAATTGGCCGGCAACCAGTTCAAGGTGTACCTCGCCTACTGCCCAATGCCGGCTGGGATAGGCTCCAGCACCCCAGCGACCCTTGGTAGGAGTAAGCGGTTAAGAGAGTGGATGAAAGGACGATTCTGGAGGCTTTTGGACTGGAGTCATCACAAACCACCCTGGAGTGAGGCGACGTCCTATTGTTGTCTCGCATCTCCTCGAGTCCTTCAGTCCTGTCGTAGATCTGTCAGCAAACTTTGGTCACTTCATTTGTGGGTTTAATGTTTTCGCAGGTGTACACGCCGTTAAGCAAATGAGTTACTGTGATGGGAAAGACAGTTTTAGGGCTACAAGGCAACCGTCAAGGAGTTCTGACAAGTCACTTTCAGGATAAATTGCAAGGCCGTAAAAGTCTCTGAATGCTTTATTGTCGGCCTTGACATTGTCGCTGTTGTCGGCCGGCCTTCTCGGGGTGCCTTAGAAATCCTCACCCCAAAGTGATCTTCCTGACTCATAAGAGAACATTCTAAAACCGAGTTCAAATGCTTGATTTTGCATTTAAACTCTTCATAAACACCTAGAGGACACATTTGATTATGTACATATTAAATCTGACAAGACGGCTTTTACGCCAGACGCCAAAAACAAAAGGCTTCTTGCTCAGATTATCATAAATCAACAAGTCTTGAACTTGACTTGAGCGACACGACAGACCCGAGTTCACATCGCATTCAGAAACAGTTTGGCGTTCTACTTTGACGTGGACACAACAGGTCGCGGATGACGTCATCAACTGGCACGTGCCAATTTTTCTCCCGATTGTCAGGAAGCGCCGGTACCATGTCACAGCAGAGATCCTACTGATTTTGAAATCTGACCTAAAATGTGTCCTGAAAAAGAAGATAAATCTCTCATGACAGTTCTTTGATATCTCTCGTCCAGTTAGCAGAGCTGGGCTCTTCCGTCAATTGTCACCATTCAGCAAGTGCACAATGACGCGAAACCTCGTCAAAAAAATATACAGACTGAGCACCGCCGGAAGCACGTTTACTTCTGTCCGTCAGGGTGAGTGCAGACGGTCACTCCGCGTCATAAAGCATTCGCTGAATATGTGCATCGCCGTCAACGGAATTTTACGATTAACGCAAGTGCCCAGCTCCGCTAACTGTACGAGAGCTATCAATGAACAATAATTTGAGATTTTTCCTCAGTTACAGGACACATTTTACGTCAGAGTTCAAAATCAGTAGGATCTCTACCATGGAGCAACACTTCCTGTCAATCAGGAGAAAATTGTCAAGTTCGAGAAGCGGCAAGGAACGATCTGAATTTCAACTTCAGCTACATGACATGTCGTGTGTCAGATAGCAGTCAAAATTGAAAGGATTCTTGCTTTGCCATTCAAAAGCAGTCAAGTTCTTGTTGTGAACAATAAATCCCGACAGTTTCAAGATAAGCTGCGAGTTTTGTCACTTCCAATTCCAAATGATATGGTTTTTTTTTCTGGTCACGTGGATCTTCTCCAAAGTCACCGTGTGTCTTATTCAAACGTTACTGACGCTCAGCGGGATGCGACACACGAAAAGAAGTGACTTGTGTGTCATCATCGTTCCTCCTCCGCTGCTTGCTGTGATCTTGACGAAGTCTGGGACCGTCGGTTGCAGCTCGCCTTCAGCGACGCGACTTTAGCTTGCTCCTGTTCGCCCACTCGCCATCGTCTCGTTCCCTCGCCGCACGCCTTCGCCGGCTTTCGTTTACTCTTCGTTAACGGTGTGATTGACGGCTGTCAACTTTTTCGACTTACTCTCCGCATTTCAAATGGATGATGTGGAATGTTCTGGTTTACAGCTTGCTTGAATTGAGCTAAAACTACCGTGGTAGAAGCCACAATAGAATAGTATTGTAAAAAAAAGATCCATCCGTTGTCTGAAGCGCTCACAAGATTTACGAGCGTGCTGGGGTCTTCTATCACATTCGAAAAAGTAATTGTCCACCTCTGACTTCAAGTATCTGATCAGACAGCTAGCTTAGCACAATTTTCTAAGGTAGTGCTCAAGTTAGGGTCATCACTAGCTACTAATCTTTTGAGAATCAATTATTCTAGCGAATAATCCCGCATAACATAAAATAAATATTGTTTTGTTAATCCACTAAGGTTGAATTGAGTGGAAATTACTCATTATTTATTAACTTCATCATATGATTTATAAAATACCCCCCCAAAAAACGAGCCTATGCTAAACAGTTAGCATTAGCATTCTAGTTTTGCCTATTTTACGTGTTCTTTTTGTGTAGATATCGTTTTTTTTTTGTTTTTTTTTACAACTGTGGGCAATTGGAGCCCTCTGAGACTTTTGTGTGATTAGGGGCTATACAAATAAACCTGACTTGATATGGTTTAATATAGTTATATTGTTTATTGTTTCTATTTGTGGATTAAAGTTTTGCTATGTTTGAAATTAAATTATTGTAACTCGGTGACACAGTTGTGTGACAATGAGACAATCGACATAAGATCACTTGAATACTCTTTATTTACGGGCTAAAATTGCGCAACTTCAAAACAACGTGTGGGCTCCAATTCTCCGCAGAAATATAGGACGGCCCACTGAGAATTGGGAAATATAGGACGGCCCACTGAGAATTGGGAAATATAGGACGGCCCACACGGGGAATTGGGAAATATAGGACGGCCCACTGGGGATTGGGAAATATAGGACGGCCCACCGGGAATTGGGAAATATAGGACGGCCCACACGGGGAATTGGGAAATATAGGACGGCCCACCGGGAATTGGGAAATATAGGACGGCCCACACGGGGAATTGGGAAATATGGGACGGCCCACTGGGGATTGGGAAATATAGGACGGCCCACCGGTAATTGTCCCGCCCCTTCAGATGGCCTAGTCTGTGCCTGCCCGAGAAATTGCCCCTTCACTCTTCCTGGCATTTAGGTCACTTTCAACTGCTTAAAATCGACTATTATTGGTTATTCCATTTAATGTGTGCAACGTTGTAGACTGAGATTGATCCGTCACGTCAAGCGTTGCCCAAAAATAACGTGTGGATGCCGCTTCGGCTTTGTTGGTGAACTTGTCTGGGAAGGTCGAGTGCGTGCGCGTGTGGAAGGAGGAGGCCGGTGTTGCGAGCCAACACAAGCACAGACGCTCTCCATCGGGAGCGTGCGCTCTAAGTGGACCGTCGCCGGGGCCCAAAAGTGCACTTTAGCCTCCGCTAATGGCACACTAACCCTCAGCCAACACAAACCTTTCACTCGAACTCTCGCGCACGCACGTTGTGTACACACACTTGTGCTTGGGACGAATTTGAAGTTGTGAGGTTGCCATATTGTGCACCGGTGGGCCAGATGGCGCAAGCATATGGGGCCCCATAGTCAATGCCATGACTCACTAAATCCACATTTCATTTGTCCAAAGGTTGTTTTTATTTTTTTATTGAGACGTTTTCAAATATCCTCGTGACTCACTTTACTGCGTAGCCGTACAACACACCTACTGTCAACACACTCCATGTCGGTGCCATTCGTAATAATGGAAGGAAGCGTACGGCACGTGCCGGACCCGTCACGTGTTTAGTCGGCCCACAGCGCGCTCGTTTATGAGGGAACACGCAAAAATAATCGAGTATCAGTAAATATTGGCAGTAAATATTTGCTTGAAGGGTTATTATAGTTGTGGAAATTTCACTATACTTAGTTTTTATTAGGGGTGTGCCAAAAAAAAATCAATTCATAAAAGAATCGAGATTCTCATTTATTGATCAAATCGAATTATATTTAATATCCAAAAATTGATATTATTTAAATTAGAAATGAAAAAGAAGGGGAAAAGGCAGTTGTAACCCACATGCTGTTTTTGTGGAAAAGGGCACTTACAATATAAAATTAAAATTAATACTTTAAAAAAAATAAAATAATGAAAGAAAACTAATGAAAGAAAAATGAAATGAAAAGACACTATTGTCTCAATTTGTCATTTTGTCTTGCAAAGCAGACTGGAGTACATCATGACAATTTTTTGTATATCTGTAAATTGAAGCAGAAATCATTTGTTAATCAAATCATTTTGAATCGAAAATTGTTTGAATCGAGAATCGAAAATCGATTCTGAATCGAATCGTAGACCCAAAAATCGTAATCGAATCATGAGACAGTCAAAGATTCCCAGCCCTTCCTACTTTTAATTAGTTATAGTTTTTATTAGTTTGAATTATTTCAACAATGCTTATTTTTAATTTAGTTTTAGTATTAGTTTTCATTTGAAAAAAAATATGTATTACTTGTGTACAAGATTGAATAAATACATTACAAGTTGGCAAAAAGTCATCATCTGAAGGTGCTTTTCTATTGGCTGCTGATGGATGATGTCATTTTCGTGCGACACACTTTCAAACGTCCTTAATGTGAATTAATATCGAAATAAATGTACTTAAAAATCACTTTTAAAGTCATCCCCAAAAGGCTTAAATTGATTACTAAAGACTAAAAGCATCGACTTTTTCACTATGATTAATTAGTTTGAGTTAATTTTGCAAACGTAAAATGTAGTTTCAGTTAGTCTTAGTTTTTCTAAAAGCATTTTCATTTTTATTTTATTTCATTAACTTTTTTTTAATTTTTTTTTATAGTTTTATTTTGTTAGTTTTAATGAACTAAAATAGCCTTGCTCCTGTCATGTCTGGGGTCACGCCGAGGTTAAGTTTGAGTTCATGACCTGTTAAGTTTGAGGTCATGTGCCTGTTTTGAACTGATGTAACCATCATCTAGTTTCAACTAGTTTTAGGCTATGTGATGTCAATCTTTAATCCTTTTACTTGCTACAACCAATCAGATCGATTCACAGTCTGTAGGAGCAGTCTGAGAATTGTGTACGTTTTGCCGGATTATTGCCTTCTGTTCCTCTATGCAACTCTCTTTGTTTCTCATGTAGTCAGGTTTGTTCCATGCCTCTCAATGTGAGTAAATAGTTAAAATCTTATTTGTGTCTGCGCTTTGGGATCCAACCTTCAGCAAATGACAGGTCCCAATGTGCGTTTTTTTTCTTCATGTTTTACTTTCTGTTGGTGTCCCAAAACATTTGCCCAACTGGAAATCTTCCCTTTTCGCTTCCGTTGTTTTGTCCAAACTGTATTTCTCGTTTTGCAGGTGTCCCAACACTTTTGTCCAATCCACTATTTCTCTTCCTCACGATGACGGTGCCCAAACACTTTTGTCCAAATGTCACAACATTTTCGAACCGCGTCAGTTGAGGCGCAGACGTGAAACAGCCGTGAACTTTGTCAGCGTTTCGCATTTGAAGACGCGCAAACTTGTCAGCTGTCAATCAGGCGCGCAAAGAGGAGTGTGCGTGACACGCTGGCTTGTGGGCGGCACCCCTGCGGAGTGACTGCACATGTGCGAGTGACTGACAGCTGTCACATTACAGCTGACACTCAAAAAGTGATGTTTCGCAACAAAACTTGCTCGTGTGAACTCGACTGAATTCTAAACTTGTAAGGGTCGCTTGTTACCGTGTAGATTGGATCGCCAAAATCCGCATTTCCTTTACTTACAGCAGATGGCAAGTCAAGTCAAGTTTATTTCTATAGCCCAGGGGTGTCCAAACTTTTCCATTTGAGGGCCACATACAGAAAATCAGAAGGACGCAAGGGCCACATCATGTTATGAAGAATAATTGTGTTTAGTCCTAAAAATTGTACAAATAATTTATTTGTGCTTTTGCAAATTTAGAAGAAAAATGCTACAGTATATAAACCAATTTTATTTGTAATATGGCAGTAGGATTATTATAGTTCTGGAATTTCTTTATTTTAGTTAGTTTTTATTAGTTTTCAGGGTGGTTCTGTTTTATTAGTTTTAGTTCCTTTATAAATGCTTAGTTTTAGTTAGTTTCAGAATTAGTGTTAGTTTAAAAAAAAAAAGTTTATTACTTGTGCACAATATTTAAAAAACAGCATGGGAGCGACGTCATCTTTTGGTGCTTTTCTATTGGCTGCTGCTGGATGACGTCACTTCTGTGTGACATACTTTCAAACGTCGTCATTCCGGTTTATATCAAAATAAATCTAATAACAGTTACATTTAAAATCATCCCCAAAGGCTCATGCATTAAATTAATTACCAAAGACTAAAACGAAGGACATGTTTGCTATCATTATAGTTTAATTTAGTTAGTTTTGTAAACATAAAATGTAGTTTTAGTTAGCTTTTGTTTTTTAAAAAAGCATTTTCGTTTTTATTTTATGTATGTAACAAGCTAATTGTCACATTTCTTCAAGAAAGTAGTACATTTCATGCTTTTTTTTTTTTTCTTTGAGGTTTTGGATTGAGAAATAATGCGCAGCGTTCCCAACGTGTTTGCGTGCGCGGTATAAAAAGCAACACGACGACGAGCGCTCCCCATGACCTCTGCGGGTGCGTCTGTCAATCAAAATTTGGCGAGTCGTCATGACTTAGTTGGAAGCCTTGAAAAGTGGAAAGAAGTAGTTGCTCGCACGTATGCGAGCGGTGGTCAGCGCGTTTGTGAGCCAGGAAACAATCAACACGATTCAATAATCACCTTGCGACTGTTTAGCCGCGCGCAGGGAGGCCTCGCCGCCCTGTTTGTTTTCTTTGTATCGTCTTGCGTTTTCGTTTGCCGTTTCATGGCCAAGTGGACCTCCGTGACTGCTCGTCACCGACGCGCACACAAAAAAACAAAAACAGCCTTCACCCCGGCCGTCTCCCTCGAGGTCCTCGACACCAATCTGCAGATTCCTCAAAGGTCATGTTGCTCTCATACAGAACAGTCGACAGACAGACAGACAGACAGACAGAAACGCGCGTTGTGTATTCCAACATCTGCAGAAACATTTATTTATCCAGCAGAGTGTTTAGTTGTGCGGAACATCCTGTAACTTTATCGTGACTTCCTGTCATGGCCTCACTGGACATTTTATTAGGTACACGTTTCAATCACATTCAATCCTAATTGGAAAACAAAAAAAAAAAAAAGAGGAATTGGGACAAAAAGTGTTGGTCAAACTTCCACATTTTCTACATGGTGTCCCAAAACATTTGATTCAATATTCTTTGCAATTTTACTTTGTGCAGGTGTCCCAACATTTGTGGACAAACTCGATATTTTGTTCACGTCTTCCCACTTCCTGTAGGTGTTCAAATACTTTAGGCAAAATTTCTTCCGTTGTCATTGCAGTTGTAAGATGGCGTACTAATATTTATTTTTTTATGGGGGGGGGCTGGGTGGGCAATATGACAAGAAAAAACAACAACGTATTTACACGTTATTGGGAGCAAATGAGTTAAAAAGTGGCAAATTTGCCACTTTTTGCCACTTTTTAATATGACAAGAGCAAATTTGCCACTTTTTAACTCATTTGCTCCCAATAACGTGCAAATACGTCTTTTTTTTTTAATGTTTTAAGTGTCCCAAAGACGTATTTATACGTTTTCTGTTGTTTTTATGCTAAAGCATACATAGGGCTTTGATGCAGCTTCTCAACTGCAAAGAACGGTTGCAGAAATGGTAGTTATTACACAAACGGCCAGCAGGTGGCAGCAGAACAAATGAGATCAGCCAGGGCCATCTCGAAAAAAAGCTCAATTACTTACAATTTTGAATAGATTTGTGAAAACTGATGAAACTTAGCTCTCTTCTAATGCTAATTGCTGCTAAACGGAAACAGATAGAAACATACTTTTTTTTTTCCTGCTGAAAGAATAGGTTCCATGCTTTTATAGCAATTGAACACAATATTCTGTGGGCCTTGCAAAATCAGTCAAAATCCAGTAAAACAGCCGGGAGCGAACGGGATTGCGAAATGTGAAAATGGCGGCCAGTGAACGAGTTAATATCCAAATAAATCTACTTGAAATCACATTTAAAATCATCCCCAAAAATAAATATTTGTACGAGGCCCTAATACGCTGTCGTACAGTTGTCCCAATACTTGTCCATCTTTTTCCTTGACTTCCTGTTGGTGTCCCAAAATTGTCTTCATAATTACACTGTGTGTCGGTGTCCCAAAACTTTTGGCCAAACTCCACATTTTCACATATATATATATATATATATATATATATATATATATATATATATGTATATGCAGGTGTCTCAATACTTTTGTCCAAAACAATTTCACTTGTTTCACTATTTTTCCAACATATCGTCGCCGTCCTAATACTTTGGTACACCACTTGCTCGCCCTTTTACTGACATTAGGTGTCCGCGTACTTTTTTGTCCAAACGCCACATTTTCACTTCCTGAAACTCTACTTTTATATACTTTCACATCAATTTCACTTTTTGCAAGGCAGCGAGCCCAAACATCCCTTCAAAAAGGATGAAATCAAATCACGGTCATGAAATTTTGCGTGTCATAGCAGGAAGAGTCCAATGGGCAGCTGAGGGGGGAGATTGAATTGTGGCGAGCGCATTAGTGCCGGATTGTTGTGATGTCACGCTGATGGCACTAATGAAGATGGATTGCTTCTTTTCAACGGCATTGCGCTGCAAAAAAAAAAAAAAAGCGTAATCACAAAAAAAAAAGACACTGTGTGTGCGTGTTCTCTACCACTCGTTTTATTTTTTTTTCCCCTTAACGCGGCGACAGGCAATTTCCTGTGCGTCCCAGCTGATGAGGTTTGGGAGCGAGCAGGCCTCCGGTAATTTCATCCCGTCGCTCTTATTAAAAGCGCAGCTGTCGACGTGCAAGTGTGAATTCCTGCGTCGTGGTGCAATCGTGCCACATGTGCCAGCCGGAGCGAGCGGCCGCTTCCTGTCCCCGCTTTCCCAAGTCCCCTCTGCACCCCCAACAAAAACGTCCGACGGTTTTGAAGCCGCATTTCCAAAAACATCTTTATTCATGTCTTGGAAGGGAGTGTGGGGGACGCGGCAGTAAAACAGGCTAAAATCCAGATGTTTTCAGCAAATAGTTGTTGATTAGGTTGGACAAAAACATTGGGAGAAGTTCAAGATTTTACTTTAGTGCTCATAGAGATTTCACAAAGGGCCGATGAGTTCTTTGTTGTCACTGGCCGCCATTTTATTCAACGTGTAGTTTATGCACGCGATACGTCACAATGATCACGAGACTGTCCAAAATGCCCGATACAGTACTTAACGCAAAAATATTCATAAAAAAAAGTGCTATAAAATCATAATTGCTCAACGTGAATTGGCATTTTTTTTTTCAGGGAGGAGTTGAAATGAATCATTTCACACAATAGCTTGATTAGTTTTTCTTCAGTCTTGTGTTCCTTTAAAGGTAAACAGGAAGAAGTTTTGCTGACTGATTCGCAAATAACGTACCACCAATAAACACAAAATGGAAGAAAAATGGCAAAAAAAAATACAAAAAAATAATACCGCATTTTTCGCACTATAAGGCTGTTCCATAAATAAGGCGCACCTTCAATGAATGACATATTTTCAGGCTGGCGTTACATTATGCATCCATTAGATGGTGCTGCGCTAAAGGGAACGTCAACAAAACAGTCAGATAGGTCAGTCAAACTTTGCTTCATTTGCTCCCAATAATGTGTAAATATGTTTTTTTTAATGTTTTAAGTGTCTCAAAGACGTTTTTTTTTTTTTTTTTTTTAAATACTAGAGAAAACATAAGGCTTTGATGCAGCCTCTCAACTGCAAAGAACGGTTGCAGGAATTGTAGTTATTACACAAACGGCCAGCAGGTGGCAGCAGAGCAAAGGAGATCAACCAGGGCCATCTAGAAAAAAAAAATTACTTACAATTTTAAATAAATTTGTGAAAACTAATGAAACTTAGCTCTCTTCTAATGCTAATTGCTGCAAAACGGAAACCGATAGAAACATACTTTTTTTTCCTGATGAAAGAAGAGACTTTAATCTTTCTTTTGATAGGTTTTTATAGCAATGGAACACAATATTTTGTGGGCCTTGCAAAATCAGTCAAAATCCAGTAAAACAGCCGGGAGAGAACGGGATTGCGAAATGTGAAAATGGCGGCGAGTGAATGAGTTAAGAGATTACAAACCAGCTTTCTGACAACTCCATTCACTCCCAAAATGAAAAAAAAACAGCTGTTTTATTTTCTCTGAGGTAAAGTATTAGTCTGAGCGAGCGATCCAAGATGGCGGCATCTTCTGCGCATGCGTCACCGATTGTGCAGGGTCACCGATAGCGTCTTGGCAGCGAGACCTGTTGCGGATCAATATTGATCCATATATAAGGCGCACCTGATTTATAAGGCGCATGGTCAGCTTTTGAAAAAATTGAAGGCTTTTAGGTGCGGAAAATACGATAATCAAGAGGCACGATTCTAACAAATCTTTGTTTACACTTGAGCAATACTGCAAGAACAGGAATAGCGGATCATTTGGATCCCTGTAATTGCAATATGAAAAAGAGTCATACCATTTCATCTTTATGAACATTTTAGGTCAACGATTGTTCAGATCAGCTTTCGATTAAGAAGCGTTTTTTTTTTGTTTTTAATTCCCATTCCTATTTGACGCCCTACTTAAGGCACATAAGTGATGTCAAACCCATCCTGGCATTTTCCTTCCTTTCTCCTTTCACTAAACCGCTTGATCGATTGCTAAACAGCTTCTTCCAATCGTGTTGTCTTCGGTTTAACGGAAATCGGCGTCGGACGAAAACAATGATGAATTCTGTCCAAACGGCAGCATTTGGAAGAGATCCAAAACGAGCGTATGTGAAGGAAAACCCCCAGGAAAACACAAGTGGCTTCACTCTCTCGGGCGGAGGGAGGTGGGGGGGGTCGAATAAATAAGCCGAGCGCGGCGCTCGCACATTCCACTGGGCGCTGAAAAGTGCCTTCATTATTCCTGCTGCCATTTGGGAGCCATCGAATTCATCACGATTGCTGGAGGTCAGCGTGTCCTCCGGGACGGCCGGCGAGCGCTCGTCCGCCCCCAACTACCCCCGGCCCCTCCCCCGCTCATCAATTACCGTCCGTCAGGCGGCTCTCGCCGAGACTTCCTGCTCGGCTCCTGCGGCGACCGCTCCAGATGTTTGTCCCATTACATTATTCCGTTGTTTACTTGAACTTGTTCTGTCTCCGGAAGCCTGACGGGCGGACGATGCCTTTTCCATGCCGACGAGCGCGATATTACCTTGGAATGTTGCTCTCAATTGCTTCAACACGCAGTCAACTACATTTATTTTAGTCAACTAAAATTAACAAGAACTAAGAAAATGTTTTTTTTTTTAAATAAATGAAAACTAACTATAATTATAGCAAAAATGTCCTTTGTTGGAGTCTTTGGTCATTCATTTAATGCATGAGTTTTGGGGGATGATTTTAAATGTGATTTGAAGTAGATTTATTTTGATATTAACTCATTCACTCGCCGTCATTTTCACATTTCGCAGTCCCGTTCGCTCCCGGCTGTTTTACTGGATTTTGACTGATTTTGCAAGGCCCACAGAATATTGTGTTCCAATTGCTATAAAAGCATGGAACCTATCAAAAGAAAGATTGTCTCTTCTTTCATCAGGAAAAAAAGTATGTTTCTATCTCTTTCTGTTTTGCAGCAATTAGCATTAGAAGAGAGCAAAGTTTCATCAGTTTTCACAAATCTATTCAAAATTGTAAGTAATTGAGCTTTTTTTCCCACATGGCCCTGGTTGATCTCCTTTGCTCTGCTGCCACCTGCTGGCCGTTTGTGTAATAACTACCATTTCTGCAACCGTTCTTTGCAGTTGAGAGGCTGCATCAAAGCCTTCTGAATGCTCTAGCATAAAAAAAAATAAATAAAAAAAAGTATAAATACGTCTTTGGGACATTTAAAACATAAAAAAAAACGTATTTACACGTTATTGGGAGCAAATGCGTTACCTGGAAAAAGGACGTTTGGGAATATACAAAAAAAAAAAAAAGACACTTGAATGTCTGTCATTTTGTCTTGCAAAACAGACTGGAGTAGATCATGACAATGTTGTGCATATCCGTAAATTGAAGCAGAAATCATTTGTCAATTAAAACATCTTGAATCTAAAATCGATTCTGAATCGACTCGTAGACCCACAAATCGTAATCGAATCGTGAGACAGTCAAAGATTCCCAGCCCTAGAAAAAATGAATGTAAATGAAAAAAGAACATGTCAATCATACCAAAATGGAAAAAAGAAAAAAGAAAAGAAAAAGATATATATATATATATATATATATATATAATAAACTAAAAAATATATATAATTAATGTGATTTTTTTATTTTATTTTTTTTAATTAAATGCAGATTTCCATTATCGTCGGTAATTTTTGGAACGTATCACCTGCAATAAACGAGGGAACACTGTATAGCATTCTGTCAATCATACATGTTTACATAGAAAGTTGCTGACTACTATTGCTGCTTTTTTTTTTTCTTCATATTGCTTTATAGTATTGTGCCGACGGATGGACCTGCCAGTTGTTATTTATTACATTCCAACATACTGTAGTTGCCACTTCACTGCTGGTGATATTCCCATTATTGATCATACAATTACAAATTAGCAACAAATATCGTTGCTGATTATTGCTACCGTTTTTATTTCCAATACAAAAAGTCTTTCCATCAAAGTGTACTTGTGCTTCTTTAAGCGTGTAAAAGCATCAGTGAGGTCGATGTTAATAATACGCCTTGAGAGTGTTTGCTTTTGCTCCGCCTTCCTTCACGGGAACAACCCGCATGGTTCCAAGGAAGCGCGGAAAAAGAAATAAATCCACCCGAGCGGACCGCCGCCACGTGGACGGATGTGATCCCAGCTAGCGAGCGCCGTAACGCGGTTCAAAGTGGCCGACTGACTTGACTTGTTGCCTGCGTGAGGTCCAGCAGGAATGTTACAAAATCTCTTCATACGGCCGGAACGACCAGTAAGCGGCCGGACGGACAATCAAAGTGAAAAAAAGACACCCAAACGTCCCGGCCGAATATCAACTTTCGCTTTGCCCGAGCTCGAAGGCGAACACAAAAAAATATAAAATCTTGCGGGAAGAGCTGAAAAGTCAAACCTGAAACTTGCCAACTTCACACCCAAAATGAAAACTCACACTAGTGGAAACCCTCATTCCAAACCATGATCAAGGTTGAAAAGCCAAATTTAATACACTAGCGAGTGTTTGAAACTGCAAACCTGAAATACGAACCTCATTTGAAAGGGAAACCCTAACCCAAACAGAAAATTATAATATTACATGAAACCCTACCCTTGTCACCAAACGCTAATCGCGCGTTCAAAGCTTGAATCGCCAACCCCGGCTTGAAACACTAACTTGAACCTGCAACCTTAATTTGAAGCCCTAATCTGGTCTTTAAACCTCAACTCTTTTCTCGTTTAACCTAAGATCGAAACCCTAATTTGAACCCCTCACCCTGTTTTGAAAGCACTATTTTGAAACTGTAACTTTTGATTCAAACCCAAATTTGAAACCCTAACCTAGGCTTTAAAGCACAGGTCTCAAAGAAGGTGGAGGCCTCAGAGAAAGTGGGCGTGTGTTTAGTCCGCAGAGGCGGGGCGGGGGTGGGGCCGCACCTTATGACGTCAAAGAGTGCCAACAGCTCGTTTTCTCAGGTTGGGAGGGGCTAATGCTCGGAGAGCAGAATGACGTAGAATTTCTCAGAGAGGGGCCAATGGAGGACAACACTACTTCCGTCATGTTTTTGGTGAGGAATTAGCATTTCAACATGACTAAAAGTCGATTTTTCATGTTGCTTGTCCCTTTAAAGCACAGGTCTCAAACTCCAGTCCTCGAGGGGCCGCAGTCCTGCATGTTTTAGAGGTTTCCCTCCTCAAACACACCTGATTCATCAGCAAGCTCTGCAGCAACCTGATCATGATCCTCATTATATGATTCAGCTGTGTTTGAGGAGAGAAACCTCTAAAACATGCAGGACTGCGGCCCTCGAAGACTGGAGTTTGAGACCTGTGCTTTAAACTCAACTCAACTTTATTGATTAAGCGCTTTAAGAACAGGCATTGCTGTATATAAAGTGCTGTACATAAACAAACGTCAGTTTTGCGGTGAACAAGAACAAAGCAAACATTCTGAAGTGCGAATACAGTTTTAGTTTTTTCATTAGTTTTATCCATCCATCTTCTTGACCACTTATTCCTCACAAGGGTCGCGGGGGGTGCTGGCGCCTATCTCAGATGGCTCTGGGCAGTAGGCGGGGGACACCCTGGACTGGTTGCCAACCAATCGCAGGGCACACAGAGACGAACAACCATCCACACTCACACGCACACCCTAGGGACAATTCGGAGCGCCCAATTAACCTGCCATGCATGTCTTTGGAATGTGGGAGGAGACCGGAGTACCCGGAGAAGACCCACGCGGGCACGGGGAGAACATGCAAACTCCACCCAGGAAGGTCCGAGCCTGGACTCGAACCGGAGACCTCAGAACTGGGAAGCGGACGTGCTAACCACTCGACTACCGTGCCGCCCTCATTAGTTTTAGTTAACTAAAATAACCTTTAATGGCACTGATACCCTCCGTTCAAACATTTTTGTTTTATTTGATTTGAACTGAGTCAAATGCCATTTTTAGCATATGTCGCGGGCCACTGAAAAATGGACGGCGGGCCGCAAATGGCCCCCGGGCCGTCGTTTGGACACCACTGCTTTAAAACCTAACCAAGTTAATAACTTAATATGTTAAAAACATTTTTTTTTAAATTAGGGCTGTCAAACGATTACATTTTGTAATCAGATTAATCACATCTTAAAATTTGGATTAATCACGATTAATCGCTTAATTAAAAATGCTTTTTATCAACATTATTTGCCCGCCAAATTTAAAATGCACCTCTTATGTGTTAATTTTTTCGGCATTTAATGTCTCATCCTCCTCTTTTTCGAATCAGTTGCTGTTTTGTTTTGTTTTTAACCACAGAAAAAAAAGTGAAATTGAAGCTATATCATATGCACTAGTAATTTTCTCATTGCATATTGCGTACATAAAAACATTATCGGGAACTGCAGGAGGTCGTCCCAAGGTTGAAACGAAGCCGAACACTCAATCTTTCGCCTCCTTCTTTTCCCTCCCAGTAAAAGTCCGTCAGGATGTGAAATCACAAACCAGTTCATGTGCAAATTACAATAAATGTCCATCCAAAATAAACACTCGACATTCTAACGTTTTGTCAGCGTGTGTCTCCAAGGGGAAGGAGGGGGAGGAAGGGGGGGTACATAGTGGTCCTTCCCACCAAAACCACAACAGGTTCTCTATTATGGGCTGCAAACGAATCGGGCAGCGGAATGAATGGAGCTTTGATTGCTTTAAGTGAATACATGAGGCCCCCCCCCCCCCCCCCCCACCCCCCCCTCGCTCCCGCTCGTCCGCGTTGGAGCGCCACCAAGAATGAAAGTTATGGAACCCGGCCGCGTGAGAATGACAAGCATGCGCGAGTAATAAAACATGGACGGCAACCGCTTCCGACCGCAACAATTGAGCCCAAAGTCCGACGGCCTCCTTACAAATTGTTTAAGCAAATCTCATCCGGGCCGAGCTGTCAATCAAAAAAAATAAATAAAATATGATTCATTTCGTTGGCGGTGTCAAATAATATTTGGATGTTAACTGGCCTGCTTCAAAGCAAACCGCAAACTTTTTTGTTCACTCTCGGGCAAGAGGTCCTTGAGACGTTTTCGTGCGTCTCGTAACGATAAACACGTTCGCCCGATTTTCGTGTCCATCGGTGAAACCGATGCTCGCGGGGCTATTTTATTATTATTTTTAGGGATGTTCGATACCACTTTTTTTCAGACCAATACCGATACTCAGACACTCATTGCTCACCGATACCAGTAGTACATTTTGACAAATTAAAAAAAAAAATTACGAAAAGATATTTTTAAACAAATATATTTCCTTTAATTTTGACCAAAAAAAACTCTTCAATAGTCTTAACGCTCAAAATAAAACACAAAAATGCTCTTTTAGTTTTAAGATTCACAATTTTGAAGTATTTCCAAGCCGGTGAAGTTTTGGTGAAAAACTGCTGCAAGCTAGCTAGCGCCACTTACAGGCAAGGAGGACTCACTTCACGTCTTCCCCCTCTGCCGTCGCTCGCTTGTACTCGTCTGCGTCACCAGTACTCGAGTACTTGAAAAAAGGCTGGTACCATCTCTAATTATTTTATCATTATTTATGTATTTTTTTTTTTTTTTTTTTTTTTTTTACCTTTGAGAGCATACTGGAATTTGCCAAATACAGGGTTTCTAACTAACATTTTGTTGTTGTTATTACACACCTCCTAATTTCCTTTTACTGAAATAATACGACGGTTAGTTATGCGGGTACGCTAAGACGTTTTTAGCCTTTTGTTGAAAAGACGAGCGGCAAAGACGTGCGGTCTGTGAAGCGCGGCGGTGCGGGTCGCCTAATGGAAGCCAGACAAAACATTTCCGACAGATGATTGAGCACGTTTGCAAAAAGCGCGCCGAAGTGGACCCTGTGACGCCGGAGTGCACCAGGACGTACTTGAGATGCAGCGAGGAAGGAAAAAAAAACACAAATTCAGCGACGGACGACAAGCGACGTCACTCTACAACTGCGACACCTTCGGAAACACACACCGTATAAAACTAGATAGCTTTCTTCATTCATAAATATTCCACATAACTTGACGTAACACAACGTCAAAGTATGTGAAAGTATGCTGCCATCTCCATGCATGAAATTATACTATTTAATTGTACGGAATGCTTATGAAATAAGATAAAAACAGTAAATGAAGTAAAATTTCGAGAAGGTAAGGTTGCTGGAGGTCAAAAATGAGTTTTAAGAACCAAAATAAAAACGAATTTACCACTATCCGCCATTTTGGTTGTTTACTTTCGGCTCAAACCCTTTTTAGGGCAGAACTTGGAAAGCCCAACTCGGATATATCCGACTTTCGGCCATTCTCGAATGCAGCTTATGTCTCTCCCAACATAAACATAAAAAAAAAAAAAGTCTCAAGGACCCGTGTGGGAAATTGAACAGGAAGTCAGCCATTTTGATTAGAAGTTTTACTCCTTGGCGGATGATTGTACTTCTGTGTGTATCTTTTGTTTTATGTTATGTTTTATTGTTTTATTCCCATTTTCCTCAAGTGGTATTTCCTCTTGTCAGGCCACAGTTATAAATAAGAATTTGTTCTGAATCTGTTTTGCCTGGCGAAATAAAGGTTAAAGAAGAAGAAGAAGCGACCATTTTGACATAGCCTGCGAGGACACCCAAGTCCAAATGTCCATGTCCATCCATCGGAAAATCTTTACCTTGTACATCCCAACATGATTTGAAAAGATAACCCGATTGGAACCCTAACCCTATCTTGAAACCAGAATCCAGTGCTAGAACCCAGATTTGAAATCATAACCTGGAAGTTTAAATCTTCATTTGTAACAAAAACCTGATCTCTCAAGTCGAAACACTGACATTGCTTCAAACCTTATCCATCCATCTTCTTGACCGCTTATTCCTCACAAAGGTCGCGGGAGGTGCTGGAGCCTATCTCAGCCGGCTTTGGGCAGTAGGCGGGGTACACCCTGGGATTGGTCGCCAGCCAATCGCAGGGCACACAGAGACGAACAACCATCCACACGCATAAGTATACCCAATTAACCTGCCATGCATGTCTTTGGAAAGTGGGAGGAGACCGGAGTACCCGGAGAAGACCCACGCGGGCACGGGGAGAACATGCAAACTCCACCCAGGAAGGCCGGAGACTGGACTCGAACCCGAGTCCTCAGAACTGGGAGGCGGATGTGCTAAATATGCATCAATAACCCTTATTTGTTGAAACCTGAAGTTGCCAGCTATGCCTAACTTCAAACCCTACCTCAGACAATGCTGTCTGGGTGTTAACCCACAGTCTGTTGTGCAAATCTCATTCTAGGTTTTGGCGAGCTCCTCCTCCTCCTGAGAAGTGTTTGGCTGTGGCTGCGGCGTTTACCGGCAGCCTGCGGTCACCGCTCAAGTGTTCCCAGGTGACTGTGCGGAGAAGACCGTCTGTTTTTCTTGGGCCCGGCTCGTTCCAGGACTCGACCTGAGCGTGAGGAAGGAAAACGCCCGTAATTTGCGTCTCAATATTTACACAATGCGCAGAAGCCATCACTGCTGAGCTGCTCTTTCTTTTTTTTTTTTTGACGAACGAGCGGGCGGCACGTGCAAATTTCACACGTCTGCTCCAAACATTTGCCCGCTCGGGAAGCGGGCGGTCCCACGCGCGTCCGCGCACTGCCGCATTTCACATCGCAGTCAACACGTTTTCATTCTTAATAGTCAAGTCAAACGTAATTTGAAACCCTAAGCCGGTTTGAAATATTACTCTGAAACATTAATTGTGTCTTGAAACCCTAATCTGAAGACCAAAATGAAAATTGTTACCCTTTTTTGACAACATAACTTTGGATGGAAGGCCTACCCTTGGATTCAATCCTCAATTTGAAACCCTAACCTTTCACTTCAAACCTTAACCATTGTTTCAAACTGTAAACTAGGCAAATCTTTGCTTGAAACCTTAACTTGAAACACCCCTAAACCTGACTTGACAGCCTAGCTATACTTTTTCTTTAAACCCTAACTTGATCCCTAATTTGAAACCCTATGAAACTGTTATGTGAGCCCTCAAATTAAAAGCCTTTACCCTAATCAAAGCACGGAATCCACTATCCAAATCTGCAACCCTAAACCAGGCTTTGAAATCCCAACTACCGGTAACAGGAAACCATAATTTGGAATCCCTTACTTGAAACCTTAATCCTGGTTTCTGGTTTAAAAAAATAATAATAATAATATGAGCCCTCAGTTTGAAAGTCTTAATCCTTGTTGGTCATCCCAATTGAGGCACCGAACCTGGAATCCTTTTTCAAAAGCCTCTAAACCTGGTTTGAAACCCTAATTTGATCCCACAATGCAAAAACCTAACCCTCATTTTAACCCCCAATCCAGGATTGAAACCCTAATTTGAAGCCCTAACTTCAATTTCATAGCCTTAACCTAAGCAGTATTGAAAGTTTGATGGAGGTTTAGCATTAGCATTAGCGTGCTAGTGATTACCACTTAAAGGTAAACAAACACTAACATTTAGTTCACACGTAAATCATTTACATTACACGTGTCGTTGCTGTCCCGTGAAGAACACTTAATGTGCATTTTTGTCATTTTTTACATTTTTATGTTGATGGGATGAAACAGAATGCAGACGTTCCAAAAATGTTTTGAAAAAAAAAATAAAAATTGCAATACAAATTCGAAAGAAAAAAAAAAAAAGCCTGATTTGAAACCCTGACCGGTTTCAATCTGACGATTGATTATTATTATTTTTATTTTTGGGTGGGGGAAGAAAAAATTAATTTGTAAGTTTGACATCTTCTGTATGTTTTATTATTTGTCAGTTGAAATTAAAAAAAAAAAAAATATTATTATTATTTTTTTTAATGACCCTTGTAGTTTGACATGAACAAATATTCTGAATGTCATACTGGAACATTTATAAAATGTTTTATTTTAATGCATGTAATGTTTATTACTTAAACACATCCCGCGCTAACTTTACCAAAACCATTCGCCGTCAGCTAAAGTATCATCTGAGGTCAAAATTAACAGTGCTAATAGTTAATTAATGCAATATTTTTTTTGGTGATGAATCAACGAGTTAACGCTGTAACTTTGACAGCACTAATTTTGTTCAAACTTTTAGCCATAAATTAGGATTCTGCATTTGAAATGAGCCCATGTTGTAGTCACGTTTGTCTTTTGTGTGCACGTTATACCCACAAAGTATTATTTTGTGCACGTTGTACCCATTTGCAGTCTTTTTTTTTTTTTTTTCCCTGTCTTGTAAATGTAAGCTCAAGTGCGGAGAAATGTTCCCGTCTCCGCTGGCCTGATGCTTTTTTTTTTTTTTTTTTCATGACGGGACACTTTGCACAAAGCACGTCGTCCATGAGAACACGTCTCCCGCAGCAAAAAACACAATCTCCCGGGAATGTTTTCCTCTTCCGTCTGCTTTTACACAAAGCGGCTGAAAGGCTTTCCTTCCACTCACGACTATCAGAGCTGCATACACGGCCAGATCAAGCAGATGGCAAGTGGTGCGCATTGAGAAAAAAAAAAAAAAAGGCCTGAAACCGAACCCGGGGGGGCACCTGCGCCTCGGCCGCTGAAAGCCAATACACGGGCCTCAAATGGAAGCAGGAAACCGGAGCAGGCCAGAAAGAGCGCGAGTACTCTCGGACAAACTCTGGGGATCAACTTTTTTTTTTTTTTTTTTTTTTTTTTGCGCGGCGGGCATGAATGAAGGCTTTGTGGGCCTTGCTGGAAATTCTGCACGGAACACAAGAGTGGAGGAAACGTTCTTAAATGCTTTGCTCTGGTAGGCGCCGACGTCTCGTGTCGAGCGCCTTTCGAGGCCAACGCGACGGTTGCCGCGGAAACGGCGCACTTAGAAGATCTTGTCGTAAGAGTAGCGACACGGGAAATCGTGAAAATAGACGGGTCTTACCATCATAAATCTATTATTCGACAACTCATTCATGTCAAATTTTGAGGTCACCGAGGCTGGACTGGCCATCTGGCATATAGGGCAGATGCCCGGTGGGCCGGCAACTTTTGGGGCCGATGCAGTTTTTAAGCTCTTATTTTCCTCCATTTTACCCCAAGAATGGCCCACAATTTAGAGCACAGGTCTCAAACTCCAGTCCTCGAAGACCGCAGTCCTGCATGTTTTAGAGGTTTCTCTTCTCAAACACACCTGATTCATCAGCAAGCTCTGCAGCGACCTGATAATGATCGTCATTATATGATTTTTGTTTGTTTGAGGAGAGAAACCTCTAAAACATGCAGGACTATGGCCCTCGAGGACTGGAGTTTGAGACCTGTGCTTTAAACGGACAAACAACATGACAAATCAACCTTTTGGAACTTTTAGCCGTGTTAAAATGCTAATTCCTCACCAAAAACATGACGGAAGTGGTGTTGTCCTCCATTGGCCCCTCTCTGAGAAATTCTAGGCTATTCTGCTCTCCGAGCACGAGCCCCTCCCAACCTGAGAAAACGAGCTGTTGGCACTCTTTGACGTCATAAGGTGCGGCCCCACCCCTGCACCACCTCTGCGGACTAAACACACGCCCACTTTCTCTGAGACCTCCATGAGATAGTGACAAAAGTAGCCGTCATCAGTAAACAATCAGATGATCTGGACAATTTGGACAAAAATGGCTCTGAACGATTACTCGATTATTAAAACAGTTGGTGATTAATTTGATGATTGATTAATTTTGACCGCTCTAATCTCAATGAAATGTAGATATTAATAGCATAGCCCTAACAAGAGAGTTAAGACAATTACAATTGTCAAGCAACCCGTTCAGGCAGGTTGGACGAACTGAACGTGATTAGCGCCGCCGCGTTATTGTGGCGCCTCGTGGGTCAAACGCTAGGTTAGCTAAAGCTAACAGAGGAGCAGCTGCTCGCAGAACAAACCGCGGAGTTAATGGCTTTGTCCTCCGACACGCTGCAACTCTTCCAGCTTTGTGTCATAAAATCATTCATGAGCCACACAAGAGCAGGGGCAGGAGCCATTATGCTGGCCCCTCTAGAGCGCCCCCCCATTTATTCAACCCGAGACCCTCCAGTGAAGAGACGCTGTTACCTCGCTACAGTCCCGCATGCGTCATTGTGTGCCGGATTAGCCTCCGCGCCGCCGCATCCACTCCGCCATTGGACGCTAACCAATTAGCATCAATTGGCCGTATTCTCTGGGGTGATTAGCATACGCGCGGCACTCTCGGGGGGGCTCTGACACTTCTTGAAGCTGTCCGGAGTGCGAAGAGGGCCAGCGCTTGCTTTTTTTGTGGCCTGGCTGAGCCCGAGCGATAATAAGCGGCGCTAATGAGCTGGCTAAAGGATCCGGCTGCGTGACACCGACCTGCGCCGAGAAAGCTAATTTGCAATGGGGAGAAAAAAAAAAAAAAATAGCATAAAATATGATTACCGCCCAGAAAGTCAAACACGCGCCTTCAATTTTACACTGAAATTTTGAAGGTAAATGGTTAATTCAAAGACTTGAACGAATGGCCAGCAAAATGAACGAGCAATTAAAAGACACTTGGTCAGCTAGCATAGCCACATATTCATTTTGTCTTTTTTTTTTTTTTGCTAAAAATGAACCAAAATACTGTCTTTCTTTTCACATTTCATTTGGATTTCAGGCACTTTAGGCAGCCGTCAGGCGGACCTGAATTATTTGTTGGAACAAAATTTATAGCCGTTAATAACCGGATTGACAAATTTATGGGGGGGAAAAAAAAAAGATTTCTACAAGATTTGACAAGATTTAAACTAAATATGTATTTCCATAGCAGTGTGTTGAAGTTAATCAATTTGTGGTTTGATGAATCAATACCACGCTTGAAAAGGAAAATCGATTCAATATCGAGTATTCAATTTTTTAAACCCAGCCCTAGTGTTTTTTTTTAAGTGAATTAAAAGTTCAAATTTGTTGCCTCGAAATAAATCTGGCAGCCCCAGATGAGCGCCATTAAAAGTGGCGTGAAAATGACCCGCGGCGCAGAATTAGCGTCTAATGAAACAACAATACGGCTTCCCCTTCGCTCAGTTGAGCCACTCTGCGGCAGGCTGATAATGCGGATGCGGTTGGCCTCTGGCACGCCAGCGAGCGAGTAATGAATCCTGGGAGGGTAGCGAGCGTGGACGCCTTCCAGCGCTCGTTCATTAGCCGCCGCGCGAGCCCAAACATCTGTCGCCCCAATGGCTGGCAACGCCGGCACGGGCTAATTAGCTAGCCGGCGCGCAACAAGTTTTTTTTTTTTGCACGCTGGAAGATAAACAGGATGGCGGTATAGCCAAAACGCACACGAGCACACACGCTTTACACTTAGGATGATTTCTTTAAATTATTACTGTGTACTGAACATCTGCTGAGGTGCAGTATAACTCTTCATTTAGCGAGTGGGGGGGGAATCCTTTTTTCGTACTTTTTTTGTTGATAATCAATGTTTTAAAATGTAGAAACCATTTCTAGATACCTGAGGTAGAACACTAATGAATTAAAATGTAACTATGATTTATGTACGAGTCCAAGTGTTTCTTGTTTCAAAAGGCATTTATTGCGGTTAAGCATGCCGTGAGAACTGTACAAAATACAGAAAACAACACATTAATTAGAGAGCTAAATAACACAAAATAATTCTCACAGAGAACATAATAACATACGCATTCAAGATATAACATCCATTTGCCATATAGGCCTGTAAACATTCCCTTAAATAAGCCTGCTAAGATGCTAACAATGATAGCATGCTAACGGACTAGCGCTAGCATGCTAGCGAGCTAACAGTAGTACACTACTTCCAAAAGACGTCACAATACGAACACAAAGAGTGCAAATGCTTGCAAATATGTTTTACCTTATTGGCCGCATGTACTGGAGAGGAGTCAAATCGCTTATTCTAACAGCTACAACAGCAGAAGCTCTTCAGGATGGCTTACCAGGAATGACGTAGCAATGCGTCAGTCGTTGGCGTCCCCATACAAAACGCACATAAAGAACATTAGTTCCACTATAAAAACAAGCCCTTAAAACAACAAAATTCTGACAAATGCATAAAATAAATCTTAATATTGAAATGAAATTAAACTAAATGTATTTAATTTCAAAGCTGACTCGACTGGTAGCTATACACTTTGTGCACTGTGTAAGTCCTAATTTTCCTATTTTTGTCTTATCAATACACTGACGGTAGATACTGATATGTGTCCAGTTGTGCAATGTTATGTTATAAATGTTTATGCACTTTAATTTGTCTCACTTTACAATGTTTACAGTTAAAAGGCTTAGAGGCAGTGAGGCACATTTGTACATTGTACAAAGTTTTGGCATTGAATAAATGCATAATTAGACATTTTCCTTTTTATGGCTTTTTCAGTCACATACCGTGATATATTGCTGAAATGTTTTTGACAATATATCAAAAATCATAGATATCGTGTATCGTGAAATTATCGATATTGTGAGCCAAATATCGTCACAGTATCGAATCGTGGTTTACCCGTATTGTATCGTATAATTTGTCTATAAAAGTGTTCTAAGCACACCTCTGCATAACACTGTATCCGTATTAACGTATAAGAGAATAAAAAAAGAAAGTAAAATGGAGCAACTTACAACAAAGAATAGCTTTATTAACTGTAACAGAAGAGATTTAAAGTGCATCTGAAATTCAAACATAAAATTAAATCCTTAATTAAACTATAAACATTTTTTGAGTGACCATGTCAAACCATATGATACAGAAAAATAAAATTACGTAAAATCAATGAATAATAATGCATTCAAACTGATCACCAACATTAACTCAGGTACACAATATTAAAAAAAAAAAAAAAAAAAAACTTTAACCTGCAAAACAAATATATATAAAATAATGTTTGCTGATTTTTTTTTTTTGCTGTGTGCAAAGCGCTCATGTTCAGTGCAAACAAAACCCCTACACCACCGAGCGAATGCTCCCTGCGCACACTGCCAAAAATGAGAGCGCCACTGCCCCCTAATGTAGTGGAGGTGCAATTGCACTTTATTCTAGGACAGGTAAAAACCTCAAAATAAAAAAATAAAAAAGCATGTTCCGAGGTCAAACGCGCCCCCCTTGATGGAGCCTTGCGCCCCCGTGGGGGGGCCCGCCCCACTATTTGAGAAGCAGTGAAACAATTAGTGGCGTTAAAGGAACTTGAAATGGACTCAAAATTAACGCACTATTTTTGACACCTGTAGTAAAAACGAATACTAAAAAGCTGACCCTTAAAGACTGAACAACACCCACAGTTATCGAGTCATTTGCATGAAGTCTAACTGTATTTATAGTAAATAAATACACTAATGTATTGAGCAGGTTAATAATACTCCTGCAAGTAAAAAAAAAAAAAAATCAATTCTTAAATTACCTTCCAACTTTTCAACTATGTTAACTCACACTGAATGTATTTTATTTATTTATTGAGGAGCTTTTCATAAACTATTTACATTTGGAAACGTGGACAGCCGGGTTGCCAGGTAGGACATTCCTCAACCCCCTTCCACACGCTCCTTCAACCCCCCTCAAGCACTCAGGAAACTTCTTGGCCCCAAGTAAACAAACGTTGGAATGATGGCAGATGCTTATCGACACACGCACAATGGCGCAGAAGCCGAACGCAAACAAACCAAAAAAAAAAAAAAGCAGACGAGGGCAAGTCGACACACGTCTTAACGTCCTCCGCGTCCTGACAAATCGCCGCTTCCTGAAGCGGGATCAACGGAAGACCAATCAGCGAATTGGGAATATCAAGACAGCAACAAAATTGGACATATACGTTGAGACATGAAAACGGACATTTTTGATAGCTTGGACCGAGTGTAAATGTAGGTGGCTTCATTTGCAGTCTTCTAACTACACAAAAAAAGCAAAAGCAAATCACTGTGGTGACATCATCTTCCGCAAATTCTGTTTCAAAGGTCTTAAAGCCACGTGTAATACAAACAAACTATGAACTGGTCATGAAGTTTAATTGTCAGATATTTTAGCAAAACAGAAGATAGTTCACTAGCTTTGCTCCTGAGTTTTTTTTGTAATCATTTTTAAACGGGTTAATGATGCATAAAAATTAAGGGTGTTCCGATCAGGTTTTTTTTTTTTCGTTGCTACTGATTCCAATAACAATCGCATTTTTTCAGATTCTTTCGAGGTGCTAACAATTATTTTAGCAAGAAATTAATCTGGAAAAATATTTTTTTTTTTTCGATTTGATGAGTCAGATTTAAGAAGAAAAAAAACATTCCATCCAAATTTCTATCCTTTATTGTGGGAATGCTGAAAAGCATTCCCACATTATTATTACAGGCACATTTTATTCTCCACACTTTTTTTAATTTGCAAAAACTCCCACATAATACATCCGATTTACACTGTTCAAATTTCAACTTGCTTCAAAAATTCACGCCATCTTGGGTATATATCATCTGATTCCACATAACTTACAGTACTCGCACAATTTAACGTTAAAGCTCAACTTTTCCCCCTTCATTTTCAATGGGACTAACATTAAACCTTTTCCAAGTCCCACTTTCCACGCCCACTTCCATACATACAATTTCTCATCATTACCAGCTCTCTGCCGCTGCTCAGCAAATCTCGCTTGGGAAATGTTTTATTAGCATTCAGCATTCCCATGCAACTTCTGCACAAATTGCACTTTGTCTAGTTACACAAAGTAGTGCAAATTGACACACATATTTTGGTCTGTGATGACAGAAAATAAGGAAAAATGTTGATAATTGTTTTCCCCGAGTGAAAACGGATGACTTACTTGGACCAAACACAAAAATACTGATGTTTCAATAAGAATATTTATTGTTGAGAGGTATGTAAGACTCTTACAGGGGATGAGACGCTTTTAAGGAGACTTTCTATTGTGATCGTTTTTTGTGATTGAAAAATGTAAGGCACTAATCGACATATGCCGATCACATACTTTTCCATGGAAATCGGCCGATCACGATTGGATGCCGTGCGATCAAAGCGCCATTAGTGAAAATAACAAATGGCGCATGGACAGACCTATAGGTCGCTTGCACATGTCGTCACTTCCGCCTCGGATTTCTCGTAGTCGCCATGCTGGGTGGCCTCCATTTACGTAGCGATTCGGTCTAACACGTATCTATCACGTTTGTTTTCTGCGTTTAAAATGGTACATTGTTGCTGCATCGTTGGCTGTTCGAACAAAGCCAAGGGGGAAAATGGTCGGTCTTTTTTCCGAATTCCGAAAATAATTAGGAACCAGGGCCTGGAGACAGAGGAGTGCGGACTCCGGAGGGAAGTCGTTACTTTGGGCTCGTGTGTGCAGCGATCACTTTGTGAGCGGTAAGCTTGTTTACCTTTATTTAATGCATGAGGATTAATAACGTTTCGACCGCCCATATATGGGCAAGTTGCTTATGTTTTGGATTCATGAGCAAGCAAGTTCGGTAGTACAAGCTGGCTAGCGGACGTTAGCCGAAAGCTAACATCGAACATTTTCACCCAAGTAGTGCCAGTGCAAAGTGTTTACTGCTGAAATTGGATTGATTAGTCTTGGGCTTTTAATGCCGATAACATGTTTTTTGGTGGCAAAATGTGAACTTGGAAAAAAGAGACAGAAGGGGGTGATGCAAGAAAACAGACCCCCGGTAGCCTACACATCATGCTAAAGAACTTATTCACGGCCACCCTACTGCGGCAAAATAACCAGTCTTTCCATATTTTATTTGTTTATATATTTGTTTATTTTAACAGGTCGCCCTGCGCCCGTTTTTCTGTCCAATCATCCCGACTGGGCTCCAACATTAAAGTTGGGTCCCAAGTTACAACATCTATTAGAGATCGACCGATAATCGGTCGGGCCGATAATCGGGGCCGATATTTGACATATTGGTACATATCGGTATCGGTCTGTTTTATTAATCTGACGGCCGATATGAGCGATCCATTTAAAACTCCGTCTTTTCGCTTCGAATGCAGCCCAGAGCGTCTCTGTCTGTTATGGAGTCCAACTCCAGCAATGTAACGCCCATAGCAGCATTTGATTGGTTAGCCGTGCAAGAGCCAGAACCAATCAGTAAGTGTATGCCGTGTATCACAGTAGCCGGTCACACACGCACCCACGGACACGACACAACGCGACAGACACATGCTTCGAAGGTAAGTTAAAAGAGAAGAGACTCCGCCGATCGTTTCACCATGATAAGCTAAACACATTGAATTATGTTGTGTATTAAATGCACTATATGAATGGAGCTGCATTGCCTTGCATTGAATCCCCGCTAGCTAACAGTGGTGTGTTCAGCTTAGCATGTAGGCTAACACCCAGTAGCTAATTCGCTACTTGAACTACTCGGGGAGGGAATCACACACATTTTCACTTAATTAAGTAAATAATGTTTGTTAGAAAGGTTCCAAATATTAACAGTTGTCATTATGATATTGTCTAGTTCCATGTTAAGAGTAGAGTAACGTCATTATATTTACCTCTCGTGACGCACACGTTGCATTCTGGGTCAGTCCACTACTTGTTGCATAGCGGTTATTATGCAGTGAGATGCCACAATGACACTAAATAGCGTTTAGTTACTTTATATTGTGTTTATTTGTCGCACTGGTTTGCCATTGTGTGCCTTAAGCTTCGACGTCGATTTGATTGACAGCTCGTTGTGCACCTCGTTAAAGTCCGCTCCGTAACAAATTAAGTGTCTCAAACACCGTTTAACTACACGAACGTGTTCTCTTCCGTATGTTTGGCATTAGTAGAGAAGTGCACTAAAGTATAGTGTGCTTATTTGCTCGTTTTGTCTCTCTTTTCACGTCATGTCTGCCGTCATTTGGGACATTATCCTCTCAATGGATGCCACTAATATGTAACATCTACGGCCGTACACGGCTGCAATTAATGTTCAGTGATGCATCATACTTTGAATAATGAGCTCATGTTTGGTGTGTTGTATAACTTTCTCGTGTGTTAGTAACTATTCATGTGGACAGCTAAGATAGTGCTTGTTAATGTGAATTAGCAATGTTGCAGCCCAGTTATTACTTAGACAAGTACATCTGTGCCATTAAGTGATACAGTACAGTACAGTAGTGAGAGAATAGTGTGCCCATATACACACACGTGTCTATAAGTGTAAAACACATTAAACAGCAGAAACTGGCAGCGTTCCACCGCAACAATGTCTGTTTAACCAAGTTATTCTTACTATTATTATAACCAAGTTATTTTACTCAACCTTTTTCTGCGTTGATTGGGGCATCCTAAGTGGCAGTAAACTACATGATGAAGTGTCTTTTGACAGTTCTCTTGTAGAGAGGAGTAGCATGATATTGCTGTTCTCGATTTAAGATCCTCAGCTTATCAAAACTGTCTATATGGTAACAATAACAATAATCATAATAAGGTCTACAAGAACTGTATGGTGTTCAGGGATGAATAGTTTTTCTCATGGAATTTTTTTTATTTATTTTTGCTGTAGTAATAAGTAATGCCACAGCTGATGCACATTTTGAATGACAGGGTTCCTCCTATTACTTCAAAATATAAAAATATAACATTTATAGAATAAAACTACAAGTATCCCAAATGCTATAAAAGGTAATGTCACATTGGCCCCCACATTTAACTCCCCCCGCCACCACCGTCTTATTGCAGATAGAAGGATGTAAAATGAAAAGTGTAGTGTGAGAATCCATTGTAAAGAACGGTTAGGGTTTGCATTATTCAAAAATTTGGTGCCAACATTTTAACTTTTACTGCAAATGAATATCGGCTTCAAATATCGGTTATCTGCCTCCTTGACTATCGATAATCGGAATCGGTATCGGCCCTGAAAAAAGCATATCGGTCGATCTCTAACATCTATGTCTCAGCCCAGTCGGTGCCAAGATATGAACGTGCACAGGAGAGACAAGCAAAGAAAAGACGACTCGAAGTGGCAGAGATTGTTGCAGTTATGCAGCCAGATAGCTCCAGTAACCTGTACCCTCAAGTACTGCTGACATCATTGACTCTGGTATGCCACTCAGAATTCATTACATGATATATTGTATGCATGAGTGAATGTATGTGTTTATGTTTGTGTGTGTACACGCACCTTATATTTTAGAGACATTTGGAAGTGTTTATAGAAATAAGTATTTGCCTGTAGCAATGTTCATACATTAAAAAATGCAACAAAATGTGTACATTTCTTTTACACTGACAAAAAAACTATACTACTTTACTATATTAAACCTATTACTGGTACCGTATTTTTTTGTGATTTTTTTTTTCTTTATTTTTTTCTTTAGGGATCTCATGCCACACCGACTTGATTGCCAATGACATGATGGTAACGAAGGCGAGCATCAAAGCATTGGAGGAGGACAACATGCGACTGTTTGTTTGGCGCTAATAAAGGCATCGTTTATACAAATTCTATTGTTGGGTTTGTTTACAAAGCTATACATAATACAAATGACAGGATTTGACTCAATGTGCAATATGGTCCCTCTTAAAGTAATGGCATAAATCTCTATTATTTCTAAAAGCACAAAAATGAAGTGAATAATGATTAGATGTAGTAATTTCAGGGTTAAAAATTGAACTGTTAATTAATGTAGTTTATTTTAGCACAGGTGCCTACCATCCTGAGATGACGGTATGATGTAATGTTGATGGGGTACGCAATGACTTTCATTATGCTATGTACAGAGGAAAAAGTTGCTCTCTTTTAAATTTTTTTAATGTAAGACAAGTACCAGTACTGTGTTACAGTTTTCCCAATAATCCTTGTTTCACACTTGTCACAAAACCACTGTCCTTTTGGCAGTCTAGATTGGCACACTTCAAGTGATATCATTTGATTTTACAATCTGCTGCAGCACAAAAAACTACTTTATTCCGCATCTTTGAAGTACATGAGCAAGTGGTAGGTGACAGCGGCTGAGCAGGAACACTGGAAGTCCACTGCTGATCTAGTAAATGCTCTCCCGAGCAGTTCAGGTAAGGAGGGGATTTTGGGAAAAAAAAACTCTGGCTTTTCCAGCTGGCCAAAACGAGCGTTCTGGGTGGACTCGCTCAATCACACTTTGTCCACACCACAAAGCCGCAGAAGTCCCGTCCAGTTAAACTCATCTGTGCCTGAATCTGAAAATATTACAAACATTGTAATGAAAATATGAAACATAGAATTAAATAAGAAACTACAAAAAGTAAAGCCATACATACCTGGTAATACTATTGGTGTTGTCGTGACAAGTGATGGGAATTGTTGCCATCTGGCACCAGACAGAAATTGGGTGTTGTGACAGCCTCCTTAACCGTGAGATCATAAGAAAAGCTGTCAGTATGCTCAGTAGTTACCATGAACACGTTTTATTGTACTGGAAACTGAAACTAAAAATACGTCCTCTGAGAGTGGTTAACCTTAACCATTTAGAATAAGTTGATTAAGTAACATGTAACTAGTGAAAGGGTAGCATTAAATTTAATTAAGCCACGGGGAGGCTGTGCAGTTACTTTTTATTCTTATACGCTCTGCCATATTTGCCTGTTATAAAATTGTTAGAAAAACCACATCAGGTAAACCTAGCTGTGCATGTAAACACAATGATAACAGGAAGCCTGAGAACAAATCAACATTTTTGTGTGCAGAATTACCAACACCATGTGGTTTACTTACGTGCAACAGCAACAGTTTCTTCTGATGCGATGTTAAAGTTTACACTCTGTATCCACCCGCTTACAAAATAATTGTAAGCCTCCAGGGATTTGTTGGCGTGTTATGGAGCATGTTGTCAACACGAGGTAGTGAAAGATGTCCAGAGATGTCACATTTGGCCAGCAAGCTTTCTCCGTCAAAAAAAAAAATCGCCCTTGGTCAGGACGTAATTAGGATCAATCCCGCCACACAGAGACACCTTCTGCCTGTATCGTTGTTTTTGATCTTCCGGTAAATCGTGAAAATACTGCGAAAATTACATCAGGTTGATAAGCTCTACCGTGTAACTCGCGAGTGTACCTTGTGAACCGGTGGACACCCAATATGGCGCCCGAAGGAAAAACTCCCATGATGCATTACGATGTGCAAGCGGCCTATAGCATCTGTTAGGTTCTGAGGTTGGATCCCAAAAGCACAGGCACAAATAAGAGTTTTAACACTTTATTCGCATAACATCAAAAGGCGCGGAACTAACTTGACTTAAACCAGAAACAAAGAGAAGGCATCGAGGAAGAGAGAAGAAAGTGGCCATCTGGACAGAGTAATAATCCAACAAACACACACATTTCTCAGACAGCTTATATAGACAGTGAATCGATCTGATTGATTGCGGCTAGACATGTGGGTAACAGGACTGACATGGAATTATCTGATTGGTTGTTGACCAGATAAAGAGATTAAATACTCTTGACATCACATAGCTCCTGACATCACATAGTTTAAGACAAGTTGAAACTAGATGCTGGTTACATCAGTTCAAAACAGACACTTGACCCAAACATAACCCTTGCATGACCTAAACATAACCCTGTCATGATCCAGTCATGACAGCATCAATTTTTGAAAATTATTACATTGCTCATATTTGGACAAACAGTTCCACTCATAGATTGTCACTGTATTTTTGGATCAATCAAGAAAAACTGGATAATCTCCGGCGGATAGCTGTTGGCCTTTTTCAATGAACCAAAGGTTCAGGACATCAGAGAACATCCTTCAATCCAGCCTCCATATACGTAACAAAGATTGGACATCCGAGGACCAAGAGTTTGTTGCTTCACGCTTGTGATGATGAACAACACGGCGCTTCCACCCCTCCTCTCGCCTTCCGTCCAGGAGTTTAGTCTGCACCTCCTCTCCAGCGCCAGGCCGGGCAGACACCCAGATCCCGCTGATTAAGTGGGATACAGGAAGCCAGCATGTAAACAGCTGGGGGAAGACAAGCCGGTTGGCAGGCTGCTTGCTTGCTTTCTGCCGACTGATTGGCTGGCTGACTGACTGACTGACTGCTTTTATGGCCCATTGAAGCCATCCTGTCCCTGCACTTGAAAGTCAGGGAAGAAAAAATGAGGAGAATCTGATCTTTGTCTTCTCAGTGTTGGAAATTCCTTCAGTCAGAAGGTGAATGAATGCGTCCCGCCAAGCTATCCAGACAGTGGAGTTTTATTTAGGCATGAGGGACCCGGTGGGCAGCTTGCTTCCGGAAGCAATTGGAGGCCACACACAGAAGTAGAAGTGTGCAAGAAAAAAAAAAAACATCTTCACACATACAGGAAATACTAAACCGCAAGTCCCTACATAGCAGCAGATCTGAATTTAACCGCAAGGGCCCTTGACCACAAATTGCCGGACATGCAAACATTCAGCTAATGAAGACAAGCGTTCAGTTAACAAGTCAAATATTTACTTCCCGAGCTTGAACCACAAGTACGGCTGGGGACGCTAAATGCTGGGCACGCCCAGAATCGTTCGGGGAATTTGGGTATTAAATTCCGGCATAAACTACCCGAGATGGAAAGTCAGAGGCCACGATTGGAGAGCACAGAATATAAGACTTGACTGGTTTGGTAATTGGTACAAGTCAAACTCATCAAGCTGATGATGTGCCAGCTATCAGCGGAATCTGAATGCTAATGCTAATGCTAAATTGTAAGGTAAAATGCGTTGCCCTTTACTTAACACGGACCCCCCCAATAGTTACTCCTTCCCGTTCTTGGCATGACAAGCAACATCAACCAGATTGTTGGATCAAAAGCCGATCAGTGAACTACGACATTGGACTACATATTGACTTATTCGCACAATTTAATCGTAATCACAAAACATTGGACAAAAAGAGTCAAACATCTATCCATCCATCCATCCATCCATATTCTTCCGCTTATCCGAGGTTGGGTCGCGGGGGCAGCAGCTTTAGCAGACCCAGACTTCCCTCTCCCCAGCCACTTCAACCAGCTCCGCCGGCGGGATCCCAAGGCGTTCCCTGGCCAGCCGAGAGACATAGACTCTCCAGCGTGTCCTGGGTCGTCCTCGGGGCCTCCCGCCGGTGGGACATGCCCGGAACACCTCCCCAGGGAGGCGTCCAGGAAGCATCCGAACCAGATGCCCGAGCCACCTCAGCTGGCTCCTCTCAATGTGGAGGAGCATCGGCTTGACTCGGAGTCCCTGGCGGATGACCGAGCTTCTCACACTATCTCTAAGGGAGAGCCCGGACACCCTGCGGAAGAAACTCATTTTGGCCGCTTGTATCCGGGATCTCGTTCTTTCGGTCACGACCCACAGCTCGTGACAATAGGTGAGGGTCGGAACGTAGATCGACCGGTAAATCGAGAGCTTTGCCTTTCGGCTCAGCTATTTCTTCATCACGACGGACCGATACAGCGTCCGCATCACTGCAGACGCTGCACTGATCCGCCTGTCGATCTCCCACTCCATCCTGCCCTCACTTGTGAACAAGACCCCAAGATACTTAAACTCCTCCACTTGGGGCAGGATCTCATCCCCCGACCCGGAGAGGACACGCCACCCTTTTCCGACTGAGGACCATGGTCTCGGATTTGGAGGTGCTGATCCCAACCGTCAAACATACGGTACTCCAAAGTGATTGTTAAATCTCTTAGTCTTTGTCTGATCTATTCTCGCCATTGAAAATCTGTAACGACCTTATTCGTACATTGGCGAAGTTTGAGGTAAAATTTACCTTAAGAGTAGTATGGTCTTGTTACTATTTAGTAGGTTTTGCAAGACAAACAACCGTGAAAAATATAAAACTGACTTCATTTTTTTTAAACATCGTCTGTCTGATGATGTGCTTCGATCATGGATTCTTGGTTCACCGACAGACACTTGTTCATACGATAACACAACGCCAACCCGCTTGCGAAGGCCAACTTCAAACTAAAAACCTCCCAAAGAAAGACATGGACCTCAACGCAAATGTTTTAGTAGGATTTTATTTTTGAAGCTATCCCCCGCACATGTTGGGGCATGTTCCTGTCATCAAATATTGTGTTTGACTTAACTTGTCTCCTGTAGCATATGGCCGTACGCCGTACTGCTACACATTGTTACAGCAGTGTCGCAAAGTACCGAAAAAGCGGAACGAATGTACACGTGTGAAAGTTAAAAGATAAAAATAAAAGTCTTGGCACTCACAGTCGTGTCGCACTCACGTTCTTGGACATAACATCTCCACAACTGCGTTAGCGGCTAGTGGCTAGCAACGAGTTCTGTTGAGCAACTTTTCCAAGGCTGAATCTACACCAGGGGTCTCCAAGTTCGATCCTCGAGAACCTGTTTTCCATGTTTCTCTCCACTAACACACCTGATTCATGATCGGGATCGTTATCAGGCTTCGGCAAAGCTTGCTGATAGGCTGATCATTAGATTCAGCTGTGCTGAAGGACAGAGACATGGAAAGCAGGCTGGATAGTGGCTCTCGAGGACCAAACTTGGAGACCCTTGATCGACACACTTCGTTTCGATGCTGACAGCCCTACTAAGTTGAAGTTCCCGATCCGTGTTTAACAAACCAGGCTGATATAGAAAGCGATGATTTAGCAGGCGAAAACGTTACTGTGATTCTGACGTCACTGCGCCCGTAGCCCAAAATCTCATTTAGGACTATTTCTAGACGGGAACAGGACAATTCAGTTTGCTGCTATTTACAGTGTAAATTGAAGCAAAACTAAACTTGTGCTCACTTTAACACTGACAATAAAACAGATTTATATATTTAATCCTTTGTAAACACGAGATGTGCTCCAGTTGTGACATCAGAGCCAAGATGATAAATACTGTTGTCGTTTACTCTCCAAACACAAACACACCTGTGGTACACAAATTCACCGCATCGATGAATCACAACACTTGGCTGTAAATCCCGCTTGAATCGGTTGCTTGTTTTGTTAGTGGTCGCGCGTCAGCGAGCTCCGTCAGTCAGACGCTCATTGCTAGCTAACGCCTCTCGGTGTTTTCCCATCAAGTGCGGACATTCAGTATTTGCTTGTTTATCGCCGCAAAACGTCTTGATTTGTTGTGTTACACAAACCGAAACTTGGCACCATCACCGATCAAGGGTAGTTGCCCTGTTTTTGTCCCTATTTCCCTTGCTCTGGAGTCAGTTTCTAGTCCAGTCTCTTCCAGGGCCGTCTCGCTGGCCTAGAGACAACCTGATTGCGGCAACGTTTTCATGATGTCTCCTGGACAGGAGCCGCACCACAAGGGAGTTGCGATACATTCTTACACGTTGGATTTACTCAGAGACCTTTTGGAGGTCTCGGGGTGTATTCAGACCAGAAAAGTCCTTTAGTCCGCTTGGTTGGTCCGGACCAAAAACGGACTTTATTTTTTTTTAGTTTGGTGCGGTTCATATTCACACATTTTAGCACAATATTCACACCTCCAAAGGTCGGTCTCGGTCCGCTTGTTGAGTCCGCACCAGGATTCGTTTGTGTGTGTTCAGGCCTGCACAAAACGTCCGCACCAACGTGGGAAACGAACTCTGGTTCATTTAAAGCGGACCAAAGATTGCAGGTCTGAATACACCCTCGGACACATCTTGGAGATGTTGCGGAGATGAATTCTCTTGACGACTGGGGAAATGAATCCGTGTATCATTCGCTCAGTCGTTTTTCCAAACAAAACGGGAAGTACAAAAAAGAACAATTTTGTTTCTCAATATTCATTCCAAAAACCAAAATGAATGAAATGAAAATGAAAAATGCATCGTTTTCCGATTTCGTGTACAAATTGAAGATGGCAATCACGGACAACGAGCGATTTGGACGTTTCATCCAGTTTGGATTTTTTTTTCACTTGACGCAAGTTGTGTGACCCGGAAGCGATTTTGTTGTTTGACCTGACTTGTTGCTGGACTTTGACAGTGGTCATGTCTTCTGGCCTCAGAGTTACCCTCTTAACCGCGCTGAAGACCACATAATCACCATCCATCCATTCATCCATCCATCCATTTTCTTGACCGCTTATTCCTCACAAGGGTTGCGGGGGGTGCTGGCGCCTATCTCAGATGGCTCTGGGCAGTAGGCGGGGGACACTCTGGACTGGTCGCCAGCCAATCGCAGGGCACACAGAGACGAACAACCATCCACACTCACAAGCACACCTAGCGACAATTCGGAGCGCCCAATTAACCTGCCATGCATGTCTTTGGAATGTGGGAGGAGACCGGAGTACCCGGAGAAGACCCACGCGGGCACGGGGAGAACATGCAAACTCCACCCAGGAAGGCCGGAGCCTGGACTCGAACCGGAGTCCTCAGAACTGGGAGGCGGACGTGCTAACCACTCGATCACCGTGCCGCCACCACATAATCACCCATGTTTGGAATTCGTAGTGCACACTCACTGATCTGTATATATTACTGGATAGCCGACACCCCATACACGCCCATGCAAACCATTGAAGCCACAGGGTGGCCATCTTACCACTCCCATCTCGCGAGCAGATATGTATATGTACAGATTAGACATATGCAGCTCGTACGCTCTTATATAGGGCCGGGGGTGGTAATTATTTTTTTTAACAAGAGGACGGTCTGCGTTGCTTTGAAGACCCCCTTTTTCTTTTAGCGCTTATCCAATAATATATACAGATCAGTGCAAGACCATGAGTTAGATTAAAACAAATAAAGAAAATTGCTTCCGGGTCACGCAACTTGCGTCAAGTTCAAATATCCAAACTGGATGAAACGGCCCAAATGTTTCCCATTTTCCATTTTTGCACAAAATCGGAACTCACTCCCTTTTTTTTTAATCCACCATGCTCGTTGGATGTTGTTTATCACAGCAAGAACGGAGATGAGTTGCTCGCCAGGCTAAAGAATGAATTTATAGGTTTCAGGTTTTGTTTTGTTGTCACTCAATTATTTTGTGAGAGGGGAAAAAAGGACATTTTATAAAGTACTGCCTCTGAAAGCAACACCACAGAGAGCGAGAGACAGATGCGTAATTCCCTGTTAACGTAAGACTAACGTGTCATACGATCATCTAAACAAAGCCGCATAAGTTTTTCTTTGCAATGTTACGCTCAAGTGAGAAAATCCTCACGCTTGACGTCAATTCTGCTGCACGCCAAATCAAGCCGGACCACCCAATGAGTGCAAAAAGTGTCAGCATAGGCTACTGCACCCGAATGGTGCACGACATTTGATACTGAATCCATCCATATATTCTTGTATGTATGCATCCCACGTGGCACTGTTACTGCTTCATGTTTCATTTGAGATTTTTGGTTTCAGATGCTATTAAAAAAAAAAAAAAAAAAGTCGTGATAGGCCGATCCTTTTTTTTTTTTCCAGAGCCGATTATTAGTCGTCAAGGAGGCCGATAACCGATATTTTAAGCCGATAGTCATTTGCAGTAAAAGATTAAATAATAGCATAAAAAATTCTTTTTATTTTTTATTTTTTATTTTTAAACATATAAAGAATAGACAGCTTTTTTAAAATTAAAAATGTTAACAGAAATTGTATAAATTGTAGGGAACTTCCAGGGTCACAGCATGTGTTAAGCTAAATTCAAAACTAAGCAAGTAAATAAATAAATAAACACATAGTTTTCTACCTTAAATAAAGTTTTCCAAAATTTCAACATAATTTCTAAATTAATTTTTTTTAATGTAAATTAATACGTGTTGGGACTTCCCAGTGTTTGCAGGGAATAAATAAATAATTAAATAAATACTTTTTTTGTGTGCAAAATTTTAACATAATTTCTAAATTTATTTTTTAAATTATTATTATTTTTTGTATTTAAATTAATAAGTGTTGGGACTTCCCAGTGTTTGCAGGGAATAAATAATTAATTAAATAAATACTTTTTTTTGGGCAAAATTTCAACATAATTTCTAAATTTAAATTGTTTTTAATCAGTATTTTATTTTATTTATTTATTTTTATAAATAGTGTTGGGACTTCCCTACGGAGCCCCTAAAGTGACATGGGAGAAAAAAAAATAAATTAAATGTTTCTCGTCCGGACGAGAAACTTTCTCGTCCGGACAAGAAACTTTCTCGTTCGGACGAGAAACTTTCTCGTCCGGACAAGAAAAGTTTCTCGTCCGGACAAGAAAAGTTTCTCGTCCGGACAAGAAAAGTTTCTCGTCCGGACAAGAAAAGTTTCTCGTCCGGACGAGAAACATCACCTGCGAGCGGGAACTAGGAGAGCTAGCTTGTGGCGGCGAACGGTAGACCACTGTTCAACTTGCTTCCAGTGCAGACTCAATGTCAGCAGAAGAGGACTTTGAATCTTTCCTTAGAACAAGGAATATACCGAATAGTGTCATCGACCAACTAAAAGAAGAAAAGGTAAGGATGATTGTTAACTTTTTGTCACATGAATAGACCCCATATGCTGCACGCTTAATTTGCGTCTTTACTTGCTTTTGTTTTTGTAGCCGCATGCTAGCCTCAAATGCTTCGCATATTTTAAGTTGGCATTTCTAATTACAGATCGACATTAACGTCATATGTGTTATGACGGATGATGAGTTGGGACAGTATGTCACGAGATATGGAGACCGACTTGCTATCAGAGCATTTTGTCGTCGGAGAACCGTGACGAACGAACGTTCGGGAGGAATTCAGACTGCTAAATCTGCGCTCATGCAGAACATCAGAGAAAGGCTTGGTATTGAACGGGAAAATGCTGTCGACCGAGGAGGAGCACGCGGTGCTGGAAATAAAAGTGCAGCCAAAGTCACCCGGCGAGTTGAGATGGGATGGCTACACTTTCAGAACGGCTCTTTTCATCAAATAAGAGCAAGAGGTGGAGGTGGAACACGGCACTTGGCAGTTGACAAATCGGTGACCATGGCTGAGATGCTGGAGACAGGAAAAGGATTGTTTTTTCCAAATGGACATTCGTCAAAAGGACCGATTGAAGACTTTCACTTCGGTGTTCGTGATTATAGCCACAATGTTGTGTCCCTTGACGTTACAGTGGGCCAGCTGTATGAGGAACGTAAAATGGGAATGCTGCGCGTTTACATGACCTCCAAGGCAAAAACAATACTCCTCTCGGATGTATCATCTGACATCGAGACCCCAGACGAGCAGCCACAGAAGGTAATGCTATTTTATATTCTGTGACGTGAGTGGTGTAAATACATAGACTACTGTACTGCAGAAATTGCATTCATAAACAAGATGACTTGTTTGAAAACTGGGACCGGAGATTGTTGTGGAGTAGCATACCTCAAATGAACCCCACCACCCTCATCTTCCTCCTTATTGACAAAGGCACTGCGTACGGTCACAACTATACAGGTGTTAGTCAGAAAATTAGAATATCCTTAAAAAGTTGAATAATTTCTGTAATTCCATTGAAAAAATCAAACTTTCATAGATTATAGCTTCAGGGCCCACAACTTAAGTGATTTCAAGTATTTATTTGTTTATTATTATTTATTTATTTTTTACATTATTTGGGCTTCCAGCTCATAAAACACTAAAACATGTCAAAATTTGAATAATGTGAAGGAATTACCATGCACACTTCCCAATGTTTTGTATGGGGGAAAAAAAGATGGATCGATGGATGGATCCATCTTTTTTTTCCCCCCATGCAAAATACTGGGAAGTATGCATGGTGATTTCTTCCCATCATTCTAATTTTTTGATGTCCTGTTTTATTGGTTTTATGAGCTGGAAGCCCTAATAATGTAAAAATAAAAAAATAAATACTTGAAATCACTTAAGTTGTGGGCCCTGAAGCTATAATCTATGAAAGTTTGACTTTTTCAATAGAAATACAGAAATTAGAGGAAGTCAACCCAAAAATATTCTTTACAATAATATTTTCGATGAAGCTCCACTAGTCTAAACATGGTATTCTGGTTAATATTGTGTTTTTGGAATATAAATTAAGCAGTAAAATCTACTAATTTTTATCCATTTCAGGGGGCGGCCATTTTGCCATCACAGTTACTCAGTGCTCAGTTAATGACCAATTACAGCTCCCCTGTTTTCTGAAGCTGACCTGTGATTGGTCATTGGTCTGTGATGTCATTTTCAGTCGACAGCAAATGATAAAATGGCATTTATGTATTTTCTACTGACTATGCAGAGACGATCCTTGAGGAAGCGGAGTCAGAGACATCAGCACAGGAGGACAAGAATTAATCAAGTGGATAACCCAGAGAGGTCCTCTGATTTGGATCCAGCACCAAGTAGCTCAATGCAGGTAAACTATGAAATAGTCTACAGTCTATGCAGTGTATGGAAATTGCCAAAATGCTTGAACAATATTTTTAAACACAAACAAATTGATCACAGGTTACTTTCCTGTTGTGACATTTAGGTAACATCTACATTGCGACACCGCTGTGGTATTGAGCCCTAAGCTCAAGAACTTATTGCATGCCTTTGCGATATGCATATTGCAAGAGCCAATATCGCGATATCATATTTTTTCGATATATTGTGCAGCCCTAGTAAAAATTCACATCCCTGGTCAGATGATCCATTGAAAAGACAAGGTAATAACTATGTGTTTATTTTATTTTTTTGCGTCAATCACCAACAGAGAGGAGAACTAATGGACCGATCAAGACCAGCATCTCTTGAGATGAGTGACACAGAAGAAGCCCTACATCCTCCGTCTTCCGATGAGCTTGGCCAATTAACAGACAGGCATGGACCTGAGGTTGACCATTTTATCCCTGTATCAAATGAAGATGCTGTCCAGGTCTTTGGTGACATTTTGGAAATACCTTTTGCCCATGCCATTGAAGCATCGCTTGAGGATGATGAAGTACAATTTGGACCGATTAGTGGCGATGATGACGACCAAGACTCCACTATCCCATGGAATGCATCTGAGTTAAACAGTATGCAGGTATTGTTGCTTAAGATTTAGAACTAAGTTCCAACTGGATGCTAAAAAAAATGCTTACCTATTCATTGTTTTTCTATAAAATTTACAAAGACCGTTATAATCTTTTAAATCCTGTTTTCATCTAAAGCAGATGTTTGTAAATACAGCTTTAGTGATTGTTAAAGTTGTTGAAAAATATTTTGTTCCCTTTTAATCAACTAATCAGTTATCAATTTTCTTTTGAAATATCTTGCAGTACTCTACACCAAATGATGAACCTGTACCTGTATCCTCAAGGAGCGTTGCAACATCACCAGATTTCACTAAAGAACAGCTCCTTGTAAAATTAAGACGTGTAAACATAGTGGATGATGTCCTTCATGTCTTCATGGAACCAAATATACTGAATGTTAATTTAAAAATGGAGTTCACAAATGAGAAAGCTGTAGACAGCGACGGTGTGTCTAGAGAGGCATACTCCGCATTCTGGGAGCATTTCTTGGAACTGTGTGAGGGGGAAGATGAACGAGTACCCAGACTAAGGGCAGACTATTGTGAAAAGAAATGGCAAGCTCTTGGAAGAGTGTGGTTAAAAGGATACCTGGACCACAAAATCCTACCAATCAGACTGTCACCAGCTTTTGTCCTTGCCTGCTGTCACGGACTTAGTTCAGTGGATGAAGAACTCTTGATGGTTTCATTTGCCAAATTTCTTTCAGAGAATGAGCGTGCATCACTTGAAAAAGCATTTCAGGGTGACATTGATGAAACAGTTACGGAAGACTTACTAGACATCTTCTCAAGGATGGGATCTCACTGCCTGCCCTCGCACGACAACTTACGGGCTGCCACTCTAACAATTGCACACAAGGCACTTCTTCAAGAGCCAAAGTTCATAATTGACTGTTTCCATTCCAGTATTGCCAATGCTATGCCACTACTCATAACAAAAGACAACATAATGGAGCTTTATGAGTCCAAGAAGCCAACAAACAAGAAAGTGGCCCTGATGATAAAGCCATCAACTGAAACACTCGGTCCACAAGAGCAGACATCACTGAACCACCTACTAAGGTATGTGAGAAACATTGACCAAAGAAAACTGGAGATATTCTTGCGCTTCTGCACCGGATCCACTGTGCTGTGCAAGGACAAAATCGAAGTGACTTTTAATCAACTGTGTGGTTTAAGTCGAAGGCCTGTAGCACACACATGTGGATCAGTTCTCGAGTTACCTTGCACCTACAGCTCATACCCCGAGTTTCGTCAAGAGTTTGACAATGTCCTGTCTGGTGATTGCTTTACAATGGATATTTTGTAGCAAGTGCAGGGGCTGCATATTGTATAAGATTGTTATGGCATTTCACTGAAACAGTTTATTTCAAATATGACCAAAAATGTTTTGTTATGTCACTGTTGATGTTTTTTGCTGCATGTAATTTGCAATTTTCTCAGGTTCAAGAGATTGTAGAAGTTTTACAAAAGGTGATGTGCAATTCATCCAAGCACCATTTGCACATTTTGTGTGTTTGTTTTTTTTTAATCGATCATTTAAGGCAATTGATAAGTTGATTCAACATCAACTAGTTAAAAAAATATCTGCTTAAAGGCGTATACTAGTGAATTGTTTCATATGTTATTCATGGCTGTTTTTGCTGAAGCCTCATAGTGTTAGTCTAATAGCATAAAAGCCAAAGTCATTTTCAAATGTCTCAAATTGTCTCAATCCAATCTTTATAGTACATCATGGATTAAATAATAAAGAAACTGCACAAACAAAGCAAAATGCAAATTAATTCACATATTGGTAATTTTTTTTCTTACTGAAAAAATGTCTTAGTAAATTATGCTATTAGGCTAACAATATGTTAAAAATGCTAGTAGTTTCTAGCAACAGTATTTCTGAATAAAGATTCAATTTCTCCTTTCATGGACTGGTTTATTGAACTTTGTTAGGGGTTTGTTCATTTCCCATATATGATCAATGTAAAGCCAAGCATTGATGATAATGTTATACGTACTGTTTATGCTATACAACAAATTGAAATGTAAATTGAAACAATTGAGCCGTACCATTTGTGATCTACACACGAGCTAAAGTATGTACGTTTTTTGATAAGTTATAATAAGCGTGGATATGGGAATAATCCGTTCAAAGTTACAATCTGAGTTTCTACAGAATTTATCTGAAAAATTACAATTGCAGTAAGTATCCAATGGTGGACTGTGAAACGTTCATTTTTAGAAGTGTTCAAATGTAAATCCATCTCAAATTACAGAGCAGATGTTATCTCACGCCTCAAATGCAGGTACAGATCCAATGCTTCATAGGCATCAGATGGATTGTGAATCTGTGACTCCACCATTAAAATATTGCAGATGTTGTATATTTCTATGTCACATGGCACCGCTGGGCGAAATGTGCATCGACTCCAACACAACTGTACATCAGCTCTGTCCACTGAGGAAATGCAGTCATAACTTGAATAGAGTTCTGGGAACATGTACATGATTTGTGGCCGACCACTGGGTACCCTTTCGTTCTTCGATGGTCTGATGATGTGTGCATCCCACACATGGATGGTCTCATCTAGTTCGTCCTGGGGGGAAAGAAAAAAATAGTAGGCAATGTTAGACAGTAACATAAAAACTTAATATTCATGTGGTTGTGTGTCATAGTTTTGGTTAGTTCTCTTGAAATAAATCATGTTAAATGTTTTTGATGACGATACATTCAAATTGCATGAATGTATCAAAGAGCAGCAAATAGGAATGTGAGGCCAGTGACACATCATCACCATGAACAGCTCCAGACCTCACTGATCAATTACAAATGGTGTGCTGCAAGTAGGCTACAATATGGGTCTCCGGGTGGCGGAGTAGTTACCGTCACTTGCCTACGGTGCAAGTTGGTGTGAGTTCGTTTCCCCCACCTTGGAGACCATGTACGAGTGTGAAAACAAAGCATAAAAAAAGTAGGCTACAATATATTGCTGACTACATTCGATGCACCCTTTAACTGCGGAATGAAGTCAAATTTATTGAAGTGACAGTATTTGCATCTGATATTAATACAGAAAACCGCTTTGAACGGCACATGCAATGCTCAGTCATAAATTGGCCACTTGGGCAGGATCCGGGGTGGGGAGGAGACCTCACTTCATTTGCGTATGTGGATCCTTATACACCTAAAATGTAAACATTATGTTTTTGTTGTTGTTATGACTTATTAATAGTAGATCACAGATGTCCTGATTTTATTATAATCTGATATTGATACCCGTTCCCGGCATCAGGTGCCGTTTCATTACACAGCAGGCATGTGCGGTGCGGCTAGGCCAATACTGTCCTCTGCCTATACTACATATGCAATATATAATTTAAAAAAAAAAAAAAAAAAACCGTTTTTCATGCTTTATCATTGTATTCCAATTAACAATTATATACGATATTTACTGTTTTTGAGCCGATGTTGACAATTGAACATTAAAACTATGGCTTACCTGAATGATGCCCATGAAGCAGAACTGAATCAGATTTCGATCCATATATGATCCATCGAACAAACCACGGTCCTTCAGATCAGTGAAGAGAGAGATGTAAAATTCCATTGATTGCCTTCTGAGAAAGCCCCACCAACTCTCGATGCGCTGATTAGCTGTGCTTGCGCCTTCGATGTAGCATTCAACGCTGGAGCCGTCGTGAATGTTGCGATGGAGAAATCGTTGAAAGTCTCGGACTTTAACATTCTCTGTGCCCCGATCTCCTCTGACAATTCTTGGACAACCACTTAATCTGTGGATTGCCTCCATGTAGTAGCCTCCAACAATTTTTGGGTCACTGTTGGTGGTGAACGCATTCATCCATATGATTTTGCGGGAAAATCCGTCAATGCAGCCGTTAATGCATATTCCAAATGGTTTTAGCTTATCGTATGAGTCAAAGTGCCAAATGTAATTTGGTCCTATTGCGAAATAGTTCCGGCGATGGAGCCGTCTCCTTCTTCTTAGCGCAACACCTCTTGGGTCAAGTTCTTGAATAATTAGGCGCACCTGTTCTTTTTTTACGCGTAATCCATTCTCCTTGCATTTAGTATACACCCATCGATATCCGCAGAGCTGCCCAGATGTTTGTAAAAGTCCATGAATAAAATTAACCACATGATCCAAAAATGAATATTCCTTGCGCCGCAGCAGACCACACGACTTCAAAATTCGTTTTAAATGTCTCTCAGACACAACATAATGGTGCCGACTTGCAAGTAACGCAGCAATGTCCTTATAATAAAGTCCCAGGTGAAAATAGAACCTGACTAGGTCCTGTGCTATCATTTTCACACATGAACACAAACTGATATGTAGTTAGTATAACGTCTCCCACACGAGTATGCTGGTTTCTCGTCCGGACGAGAAAAGTTTCTCGTCCGGACGAGAAACTTTTCTTGTCCGGACGAGAAAGTTTCTTGTCCGGACAAGAAACTTTTCTTGTCCGGACGAGAAAGTTTCTTGTCCGGACGAGAAAGTTTCTCGTCCGGACAAGAAAGTTTCTCGTCCGGACGAGAAACTTTTAATTTATTTTTTTTTCTCCCATGTCACTTTAGGGGCTCCGTACTTCCCAGTGTCAGCAGTGACAAATGTATGCAAAATTAAATATCTAATTTTGGGTTTTCGTCAGGGTTCAAAAAGATCTTCGCAGACAGTAAAAAATTGTCTGAATATGTTTGAAATGTCTTTGCAACTAGTAAAATCCTAATGAAAACGCAAAATTTGCTACATTTGCAAGCAATCAACTGCTAGGCGAGATTCCAGCTTTTTCGACTTTTAGATTCGTCAGAAGGCCGATGCCGATATTTGTCAACATGAGACAGTCAAAGATTCCCAGCCCTAATTCCGAATAATGTAATCCATCCATTTTCTGAACCGCTTGCTCCTCACAAGGGTCACAGGGGGTGCTGGAGCCTATCCCAGCTGAGTATGGGCAGTAGGCGGGGTACACCCCGAACTGGTTGCCAGCCAATCGCAGGGCTGAATAATGTAATTTCTAGGGGTGTGAATTGCCTAGTACCTGACGATTCGATTCGTATCGCGATTCACAGGTCACGATTCGATTCGATACCGATTAATCCCGATACGAATTTTATAAGTCGCTTGTTGCGATTTTTTTCATTCAAATTTAGAAAATACTAATCAGTAAACTTGTACAGTGTAAGATTTGTATGAAAATGTATTATTTATTCTTCTGAAACTTCAGTCTTATACAGGTTGTAATCTGTTTCATGTTTGAACAGCATTAAAATAAAATATTAAGGTTTAATGTTCCGTTCATATAACATTCTTCCATGCTTAAGGTGTGAACCCTAACGCGAAGTAAGACGTTTTGTTGAATATTTTTCCAGTAAAAATGGAAGTTTAACAATCGATTCAGCCGCCTATTGAATCGATTCGAGAATTGCACGATGTAGTATCGCGATATATTGCCGAATCGATTATTATTTTTTTTAACACCCATAGTAATTTCCATGAAAATCTGAAATGTGGGTAAATCTCCGATTTTATTTCCAGGCCATATTGGTTGTTTGTGTCGTGACTTGGCAACAAATGAGCTGATGTTACCGGGCAGGAAGGACGGACCGACGGCCCCTTAAACCGCTTGCCATCCCCTCCTCTTCCTCTTCCTCCCTCGGCGGTGAAAGCATCTCTTGAGCGGGCGGCAGCTGTTCGCATTTCCTGCGTATTGGGTGTCGAGCGGGCGGACTGGGGCCGCTTTCGCCGGGCTTCCCGCTCTTTTTGCTTGGGCGCTAATATGGGGAAATGACAGAAATGCGGGGACGCGCGTACACATTAACACACGTACATTCGCGCGCACCCCTTCACACACAAACGCATGCACACACACAATATTGCATACACAAACGCACACGCATTCACACACGCCTAAGCGCAATTTTGAAGCAGCTGCTGTTGCCGCTCAAGTGACGCGTCAATCACTTTTTTTTGCACCTCTGTTTGCGTTCGTATCTTGCGTCGGTCAGCTATAAGGAGTGATTTGATTACTAGTGAATGCGTGAGTGTCAGCACAGTGACCGTCAGCTGCGGCCATATTGGATTATAGATTGGGTTTCAGCGCGTAAAAAGACCCCCCCCCCCCCCCCCCCCAACCATGAGGCTAGTTTAGCACGACGGCTAACAACGCCAACTTTGGGTAAAAATATCAACAGGCCATCATCCCTCGTTCGCGTTAACGTTGCCTGGCGGAGCGTCCGCTGTAAGCTTGTTTTAGTGCATTTTCAGAAGCTAATGAAATTTTAAATCAATGGTTTCGGATTTCAGACCTTATATCGACATTATTATTATTATTATTATTAGTAGTAGTAGCAGTAGTAGCAGCAGTAGCAGCAGTAGTAATTTTAGTAGTAGTAGTAGTAGTAGTAGTAATTTTAGTAGTAGTAGTAGAAGTAATTTTAGTAGTAGAAGTAATTTTAGTAGTAGTAGTAATTTTAGTAGTAGTAGTAGTAGTAATTTTAGTAGTAGTAGTAGTAATTTTAGTAATAGTAGTAGTAGTAATTTTAGTAATAGTAGTAGTAATTTTAGTAGTAATTTTAGTAGTAATTTTAGTAGTAGTAGTAGTAGTAGTAATTTTAGTAGTAGTAGTAGTAGTAATTTTAGTAGTAGTAGTAATTTTAGTAGTAGTAGTAGTTGTAGTAGTAGTAGTAGTAGTACTTTTAGTAGCAGTAGTTGTAGTAGTAGTAGTAGTAGTAATTTTAGTAGTAGTAGTAATTTTAGTAGTAGTAGTAATTTTAGGAGTAGTAATTTTAGTAGTAGTAGTAGTAATTTTAGTAGTAGTAGTAGTAATTTTAGTAGTAGTAGTAGTAATTTTAGTAGTCATTTTAGTAGTAGTAGTAGTAGTAATTTTATTTGATTTTTTAACTCATTCCCAAACAGCCATTTTGACTGAAGCAACCCCCTTTTGCTCCCGGCTGTTTTACTGGATTTTGACTGATTTTGCAAGGCCCATAGAATATTGTGTTCTATTGCTATAAAAACAGGCAACCTACCAAAAGAAAGATTAGAGTCTCTTCTTTCATCAGGAAAAAAAAAAGGATATTGCTATCCATTTCCGTTTTGCAGCAATTAGCATTAGAATATAGCTAAGTTTAATCAGTATTCACAAATCGGTTTAAAACAGTGGGAAAAGAGGTTGTTTCAACATTTTTTTTTTCCAGACTGCGAATCGAACCGCACCGAGTGCGTTTGGAAGCGGACCGAGACCACCTCAAAAAAGCGGGTCTCGGTCCGCACCAGAATTCGTTTTGTCTGTATTCAGACCAGCACAAAAGATCCGGACCGGCGTGGGAAACGAACTCTGGTCCGTTTAAAGCGGACCAAACAGCGCAAGTGTGAATGCACCTTAACTCGCCGTGGAAATGTGAAATCATGAAAAATATGGGAATTATGGTCATGTGAATCATGGGGCAGGTTGAATGTGGTTGAGAAACACGAGCGTGATGATTAAGCAGCTTGCACGTCTCTTGGACTTCCTGAGGATTAGGCCTGGCATTCATACGCTGGCAGAGGATGACTCATGACATCCTCCGCAGGACACTAATGTTCCTCCACACCTTCTCCTCCTCGCCATTCATCAGCCGGGTATGTAAACACGCGCAACCGGCGAGAGAGCGAGCGAGCGAGCTTCCTCCTCCGTGCCGGACATAAAGCAGGCGGGCGGTTTATCTGAGGTGTCCCCTTGCCGTCACAACAACTTGCTTGTTATCTCCGACCAGCACACCGAGTTTGCACAGGCTGCCGACGCTTTCCTTTGGAACAAACGTGATAACAAATTGTGGATAAAATACACCTTTGAAATGGAGCGTATTATGGAAAAATTAAATTAGGAACTCGTATCGATTCTAATTTCCTCAATCGATTTGATTTTGATTCACAAGAGTCCAGTTCGAGTCGATTTCGAAGTTTCCCAGTTCGATTCACTTCAGTTCAATCCGATATCGATTGATTATGGAACATGATTTAAAAACTCCAAAAATATTCAATTCCAATGTCAATTTTGTGGAGGTAGTAACTGGTTAAATGATTCAGTTTATGAATGAATGTGTTATACCGTATTTTTCGGATTATACGTTGCTCCGGATTATAAATCGAACCAGCCAAAAAATGCATAATTAACTCATTCACTCGCCGCCATTTTCACATTTCGCAATCCCGTTCGCTCCCGGCTGTTTCACTGGATTTTGACTGATTTTGCAAGGCCCACAGAATATTGTGTTCTATTGCTATAAAAGCCTGGAATCTACCAAAAGAAAGATTAAAGTCTCTTCTTTCATCAGGAAAAAAAAAGTATGTTTCTATCTGTTTCCATTTTGCAGCAATTAGCATTAGAAGAGAGCTAAGTTTCATCAGGTTTCACAAATCTATTTAAAATTGTAAGTAATTGAGCTTATTTCCTACATGGCCCTGGTTGATCTCCTTTGCTCTGCTGCCACCTGCTGGCCGTTTGTGTAATTACCATTTCTGCAACCGTTCTTTGCAGTTGAGAGGATGCATCAAAGCCTTCTGTATGCTCTAACATAAAAAAATACAAATAAAAAAAACGTTTAAATACGTCTTTGGGACACTTAGAACATAAAAAAAAAACACATTTATACGTTATTGGGAGCAAGATGCCACAGGATGGCAGCGAAGCAGTACATGAAGCTCAACCGAAGCTGTGCCCATTGTTGGCTTGTCGCGACTCAAACACGTTTCTCTCGCCACGATCCATCCCCGTTAAAAAGTTTCTCGGCAAATAACGCACGATGATTTCCATGTGGAGGTTAACCCTATTTGTTTTGGGCCGTGCCACGTGCGGTCGAAACTTGACCCTGGAACTCATTATTTCTATTTCCGTGACTTTACGAGGGAAATCCAAACAAATGCGGAGGTGAGCTCAACTTTAAACCCGACTTTCAAAAGTGTGTCCCTCTCAGCCTGACGGATCCATATTTGAGATCCTTCTGATTTGCACGTAATGTTGGGCCTAAAGGCCAGAAAGTCTTTCATAATGTCATAAGTGCAGCGTTTCAACGCCCCGCTGACATTTACGCAAGCCTAGCGTGTCCCGAGGCCCGTTGGCATGACGACAGCGGCGGCCCGGCCCGCATAATGACTAGCTGGAGTTTTTTGGGGCCGGGCCGGGCTTGCGGTTGGCGAGGCCCCCCGAGCGGCGCTGCCAGCTGCCCTCTCGCCGTCGCCGAGCGGGGTGGGGGTTGCCAAACGGCAACCCTGCTCCAACGCAAATGGAGCGTGACGCTGCTGCGTGGGGGCCATCCATCTCCGGGCGGCGGCGGCGGCGGCGGCCGGGACCAGATGAGCTGTCACGAGCAACCGCCGCATGTCTCTGGATCGTCGTCAGGTTGCCGCCCGCTTTAAGACGCGCTCGCTAAAAGTGTCGGCGGCAAATTGGTTTAAAAATACCCACGGTGAACTTCTGAGGCCTTAAACACTGGCTGTCAGGACGCATTTGAGGTTTTTGCTTTCAACAACACATTCAGCCTGGGGGAGAAGTGATGGAATTTTACTAATAAATACGTGGATACATTTGTAGGTTTTCTACTAGATTATATTGTCTATCCAGTTTTGGACAAGGGAACAATTTCATGTAATATTTTCAGTTTTGTGCAGCTTACCAATGACAAGATTCAAAACATCAACTTGCAACCTCTGGTGTCAGGGTCTGAATTTTTATTTATTTATTTTTTGCTAATCTGTACCCACAGTTTAGTAATCTGTACCGACAGTTTAACAATCTATACCCACAGTTTAGTAAACCGTACCCACGGTTTAGCACTTCTGTTGCGTTATGTAATACGCATGCGCAAGCAACGTTCGCGTGGTTGCTTGACAGAGGTATTAGCAGCGAACGGCTGTTTTTTTTTTTTTTTTTTTTTTTTTTTTTTTTTTTTAAAATCTTAAACTGTAGAATAGTTTTGGCAGCTTAACGATGCATTCGGATGAATGGATGACGGAACGATGAAGTTTCTTTAGCCAAATATGGCGTATTAATTGCATTTCAACAGCCTTCAGGCTAAACACGGAAGTAAAAGAAAGCAAGAAGAAAAGTGTTCGAGCGCCACACAGTGGCACAAGCGCAACATTACACATCAACCGAAAGATGAAAAGAAGCAGCCGTTCGCCGCTAACACTGCTGTCAAGCAACCACTCGAACGTAACGTGCGCATGCGTATTACATAACGCCACAGAAGAGCTAAACGGTGGGTGCGGTTTACTATAGATTAGCAAAAAATAAAAAATAAAAATTCAGACCCTGACACCAGAGGTGCTCCGTAGAATGACATGCGTCAATGCAGAAAACTGAATTTTGAATCTGACAATCCTGCCCTTGCCGGCCACCGCCGTCCCGAAGACCATATTCTTATGTTTTGTGTACTTTCGCGGATGCTAATTTACATACAACAACACCACAAACACTTACAACATGCTGTTTTTTTTTTTTATTACCTTTAAACGGATGTATCGTAGTCATTTCGTCTCGCTCGACCTCAATGTCCATCAAGTTTGGCAGTTTGTCCCGAAATGGCCGCTGTACGACGTTGCGTTGGTCCACACGGAGGTGCTCCAAAAAGAGTTCACCGGTTCGACGTGCAGCTGGCGGGCTTGACGGTCCACATTTACCGCTTGAACCGGCGACGCTAACTTTGCTAACACTTTCCAGTAGCTTGCGAGTTAGTTGGTGAATCCAGCAGGCATAGCTTGACACACTACATTTTAAGTAAAGTCGTTTATCACTTTATTATGCACAATACCGAATCGAGTGGGGTTATTTAAACGTCTGACATGTTACTTGGTGCGTTGGTAAACACAGTTTGCTGTTTCTAACTTTCTACTGATTTGTTTCCCTCCGGTCACATCTGGTAACCACACCGGAAATTACAGGAAATTATTTCCGTTTTTAATGGCGACGCATCCGGCGGCTTCAACAGTAGCGACAACGTTTGACAGATTAAATCCAGGTAAGCGAATCATTCTCTGTGTATGTGTGCGTGTTTTTATCCACCCACAGACGCATAGAAAAATAAATACAATATTGGACTCGAGAAACATGCTGTTCAGTGTGTTCACTTTAGTGATGGCAAAATGAAGCCCCGTAAAGCAATGAAGCCCTGCAGTGAAATGCGTCACATACACGTAGGGGCTTCAAGATGATTCATTTCCTCGACTACGCCATCATGTGGACAGAAAATGTATAACATGCTTGGTGCATGCAATAAAATGGTGGGGTGCAAATCATGCTCGAAATACAAAAGAATATATATTTGAAGAGTGTTTTAACATGAATTGTTCTGTGTTACTTTGTCTATGTTTGTGCTTATGCAACAAGTGAAAATGTGAAAAAATGAGGTAAAATAAAGTGCTTATTCATTTTTATTTAAAAACAATATTTTTTCCAAAGTTTTTGGACTCAGGCGGTTTCTTTTTGTGCATAGAATTTCACCTGCTTTTGAAAAAACTCTTTCACATGGTACTGATGAAGCAGGGGTGCATAGATATGAGACAGCAAGTTTATATAAACTTGGAAGCGCATATTTCTGTGATTCCCAGTACTGAAGGGGATTTTCAACTCTGGGGATATTTTCTTCTCTTTCTTGCTGGTTCCTTGAACTCCATCGCAAAAAAAGAAGCTCGTCGTCGTCGGTCAAATCGAATGCAAAATGCAAAGAAGTACCGCAGTAAGGGACCCGAAAACACAAAAAGTGAAGGGGAATCCATAGCTTTTCTTTGCCGCTTTTATTTCGAACTACACTCAAACCTAGCGAATCATTTCCTGAATCAGTCACGTGGTACACCCGCTTCGCGGGGCTTCAAACGTCATCACGTACGTCATCGACACACGCATTGAATCGCCGTTCATGAACCACTCATCTACATTACTCGGCACACGCTTCAGGGATTCGACCCGAGAAGCACATCACTAGTTCACTTACACGGCCCTTCTCAAACTTAAAAAAAAAAAAAAAAAAAAAGTACTGAGCGCTCCACTACCACTATCATGACAAACATTAAAATACAGTACAGTGACGTAGTCAGTCGACATGTTAACGAAAAGATTATTGTAACTCACTGTAACACTATGAACAGTTTATACATTAATACTGCACCTAAGCACATGAAATTGTACTATAAAAATACATTGAAATTGGCCAGCGATTTATTTGTTTATTTATTTGTTTATTTATCTATTTATTTATTTTAATTTTACTACTAGTAGATTTGAGGAAGGTGGGAAGTCGGACACATCCCACTCAGATTGTTCTGACTTCAAAGCTGTTCAATTGTAAACAACAAAGATGGCCGATTCTGCCATTTTTTTGTTGTTGTTCTGCTTCACGCAGTCAGTACAAATCATATTGCGTTACATATGAAGTTATTAATTTTAAAAAGACTAAATTAATATGAAGATACCTATGTTTTAATTCCTTGAATGCATAATTGTAGTACTACACTTTGAAATATGCATTAGACATTCAAGCACGACTAATATTTGTCACGCCGCCACCTGCGTGACAGGCCATGCTTTTATTTTCATAGTCATGTTTCCTGTTTTATTTTGAAGTTCTGATTCCCTTCTCACCCCAGGTCACTTGCCCTTCCTGCAGTTCACTAATTACCGGTCCCCGCCCATGATCATCTCCACCTGCCACCAATCAACCAAGACAATAAAAGCCACCTGCACTTTCCCCTCAGTGCCGAAGTGTCACCGTCAGTGCATGGAAGCGTCCCACAGTCCTTATGTCCTTGTTCATGTTGCCTAGCGTTTTTGCCTTGTTTTTGTGCCTTTTCCTCCCTTTTGGAGCGCCTTTAGTTACCCCTTTTGCCTTGTGCCCTTTTTCCTCCCTAGCGGAGCGCTTTTCGTTGTCCCCAGTACCCTTTGCCTGTTTTTTCCTCCCTAGTGGAGCGTTTTTTGTTCTCCACTTTTTTCCCTCCCTGTTCTCCTCTCAGTTTGAGAGGAGACCCCTGTTGGCCGGGAATAAACCTGCTGCCTGGGTGGCCTACCTTTATCCTGCGTCTGAGTCCTACCTCTCCACGTCGTGTCAGTACACTTCGGCCAGCATGGACCCAGCAGGAAAGGTCGAGGCTGCGCTGCAGAGCCTTGAGCTCCGGCTTGCCAACCAGGAAAAGGTTCAGCAAGCCGTGGTTTCGGAGCTGAAGGAGCTGTCGAGCCAGGTCCAAGGACTGGTGAGCCAATCGCGGCGTCGAGCTCCAGCCTCCACCGGACAGCTACCCCTCCCCGAACTCTCTGTCCCGACCACGTCATTCACCGGGGTAGGATTGAGACTGGCCTCCCCAGAACGATACTCCGGTGAACCTGGACAATGTCAGACCTTTCTCACGGAGTGTGACATCCATTTTGAACACTCACCACAGGCATTTTCCACAGCTCGGTCCCGGGTAGCCTTCATGGTGTCCCACCTGACTGGACGAGCCAAGACCTGGGCAACCGCGGAATGGGCCAGGGGCTCCCCGGTCTGCCAAAATGTACAGGATTTTCAAGCCGCCTTGCGCCAGGTCTTTGATCCCGACAACAATGACCGAGAGAAGGCACGAGCATTGAGCCGGCTCCAACAAGGCAAAGAACCCGTCAGCGATTACGCAATCCGCTTTCGCACCTTGGCCACAAACAGTGGCTGGAATTCCACAGCATTACAGGACCACTTTCTGAAAGGACTCTCACCCGCCATACAAGAACTCCTGATTCCCGTGGACCTTCCAACCAACTTGGATGCTCTGATCTCCCTAGCGATTCGTGCTGATCATCGCCGACGAGAGTTGACCAAGTCCAGCGGGCACCATAGAAGGGTGGAACCAACCCCCTTTTCACCACCAATGGAAACAGAAATGCCACAGCTCATCATGCCTCCCCGACCAGGGCCAAGGGAAGTGCCTAACGTCGAGGAGGAACCCATGCAGCTTGGTCGGGCCCAGTTAACCACCGAGGAGCGACAGCGTCGCCGCCAAGAAGGCCGCTGCTTCTACTGTGGTGAACTTGGTCATCTGGTAGGAACTTGCACCGTGAAAAGAGGTTCACCGGTGAGTTTCTCGTCACCCCGACCTGCTAAGACACAAAGAATCACGCAAGCCCAGATACGCCACCATGCTATGACCATTGACATGCCAGCACTCATCGACTCCGGTTCCGACGAGAGCCTCATGGACTGGGGCCTCGTTAAGCAAGTACGAGCCACCACCGAACCCCTTCCCCGGACCATCCAGGCCAGAGCCCTGAATAGCAAGGAACTCTTCAGCATCACCCACATCACAGAACCCCTGGAAGTACGAATTGGACAACACATCGAAAGTCTCCGTTTCCATGTAATCCAAGCTTCGTCACCCACTTTGGTTCTGGGACACCCTTGGCTACGTCAACACAACCCCCGAATTGACTGGAACTCCGGGAATATACTGGATTGGGGAAAAGATTGTAGGGATCACGTTTTGGACCAATCAGCGACCAGTGCATCCTCAGCCGCAGTCAACCTGGTCACCTTTGAGTCTCTCGCTCCTGAACCTCGCCAGTCACCGCCTCAAGCCCCCGAGTCTCGCCGGGCGCATCTCCAAGACCCTGAGCCACACCAAGTCTCTGCATCATGTCACGCCAAGTCTCTGCATCAGGTCACGCCAAGTCTCTGCATCACGCCGACCAAGCCAAAGCCGTCCACGCCGAAGCCGTCCACGCCGAAGCCGTCCACGCCAAAGCCGTCCACGCCAAAGCCGTCCACGCCAAAGCCGTCCACGCCAAAGCCGTCCACGCCAAAGCCGCCACGTTTCGCCAAGTCTGCCAAGCCTGTCACGCCAATTCTGCCACGTTTCGCCAAGTCTGCCAAGCCTGTCACGCCAATTCTGCCACGTTTCTCCAAGTCTGCCAAGCCTGTCACGCCAATTCTGCCACGTTTCGCCAAGTCTGCCAAGCCTGTCACGCCAATTCTGCCACGTTTCGCCAAGTCTGCCAAGCCTGTCACGCCAATTCTGCCACGTTTCGCCAAGTCTGCCAAGCCTGTCACGCCAATTCTGCCACGTTTGCCAAGCCTGCCACGCCTCGTCAAGTCTGCCAAGCTTGCCACGCCACGTCTGCTACGCCTCGCCAAGTCACGTCAAGTCCGCCCGCGGACTCTTCTATCGGGAACATCCTGAACGGCCCCTTGTCTGGCTTCATGGTCGCCCTCCTGGACTGCCCTTTTGTCTGGGACGGAGGGGTGGGCCGTGTTCCCACCTCCGTGCCCCCTTCCGCCCGCCCTTGTTTTTGGACTCTTTGGGTCGGATGGCCGTCAGGAGCCGGCCATTGAGGGGGGGGTACTGTCACGCCGCCACCTGCGTGACAGGCCATGCTTTTATTTTCATAGTCATGTTTCCTGTTTTATTTTGAAGTTCTGATTCCCTTCTCACCCCAGGTCACTTGCCCTTCCTGCAGTTCACTAATTACCGGTCCCCGCCCATGATCATCTCCACCTGCCACCAATCAACCAAGACAATAAAAGCCACCTGCACTTTCCCCTCAGTGCCGAAGTGTCACCGTCAGTGCATGGAAGCGTCCCACAGTCCTTATGTCCTTGTTCATGTTGCCTAGCGTTTTTGCCTTGTTTTTGTGCCTTTTCCTCCCTTTTGGAGCGCCTTTAGTTACCCCTTTTGCCTTGTGCCCTTTTTCCTCCCTAGCGGAGCGCTTTTCGTTGTCCCCAGTACCCTTTGCCTGTTTTTTCCTCCCTAGTGGAGCGTTTTTTGTTCTCCACTTTTTTCCCTCCCTGTTCTCCTCTCAGTTTGAGAGGAGACCCCTGTTGGCCGGGAATAAACCTGCTGCCTGGGTGGCCTACCTTTATCCTGCGTCTGAGTCCTACCTCTCCACGTCGTGTCAATATTCTTTTTTTTTTTTTTGGTTTTGTTTCATCTCACCAATGCATTTACTTTTTGGCAGCACGAATGGTTCAAGCATCTGCCTCACAGTTCTGAGGTTTGTTTTTCTAGTATCGGCTCGCGTCTCCCTGCATGATCTCCAGGTTTTTTTTTTTTTTTTTTTTTTTTTTTTTTTTTTTGTAGGTACTCTTAACTTCCTCCATTTGAAATTGTCCATAGTTGTTTTGTCTGTTTGTGCTTTGAAATTGGCTGGTGACCAGTTCAAGGCCGCGTACACCACTTCTCGCCCCAAAAAAAAAAAAAAAAAAAAATGGATGACTGGTTCATCATTTTTAAAACGTGTTCTTTTTTTTTTTTTTTTCCTGGTCAACCATATTTCATCTGCCCATGATGCCGTTTGGTTTCCCCCCCACAAAAATGACACAATAATTACACGGTGTAAATAAATACTCGTCCTTTGAAAGAGATTTACTGCACCGTGTCGGCAAATCCCCGTTGACGGACAGACCAGTCCGCTTTAATTGCAGGCTGAAGGGAGCACAACATGCTGACAAAGTGCTCAAAAAGGGGATCATGGTTGATTTGGGAACATTCACAACAATTCACCTGCTGTCACCTGAGCAGGAGCTGCCATGATGCTGGGACAGGTGTAGTTTTAATCCCTGCACCTGTTGCCCACACTTTTTTTTTTTTTTTAATTTTTTTTTTATTTTTTTTATTTTTTATTTTTTTTTTTTTATTATTTTTTTTAGCCAAGGATTGCACAATTTGTTCCTTGGTCAAACAATTGTGTTTGCTTGCTTTGTGGTGACGTTTTCGTCTTATGTATTATACTGCCCCCAGGTGGCCAAGTCACACCACAAGGAGCAACATAGGACCATTGAAGCAAAAAAAAAGAAAAAAAAAAAAAAGTGTGGTAGAATTAGTTTAATTAATTTGTTTAATTTTGAATTCTATTTGATTTTGTCATTACTGTATAAATGCAACACTGTAGAGTGCAGTTTTTCCTCATTGAAATACACATAGTATTTTATTTAATGTTTAACTTAATTTAACTTAGTCTGAAATGGCAAATCCACAGAAACACGCAACACATTTGTTCACATTTCGAAATGATAACATTCTATGTGTTGTTGGATACGTGTGTGAATGTATGCCATAGGACAACAATTTACATTCTGTGTTCCAAGTTAATTAAATTTTAAAGGCTTGATTTTAGCTACAGTGTATGAGTGTGTCTAATTAAAGAAGACCTTATTGTGGTTACTAGTAAAAGAAAAGTTTTTTTTTTCTTCAAGAGAGAGCTCAGAATTGTTTATCCGGCAGTCTTACCGATTCAACATCTTATCATCATTGCTCTCTCTTTTTTTTTTTTTTTTTGTAAATTTTTTAATATATTTTGTGCGTGCGCGCATGGGTGTAAATATGTGTAAATTTATACTCAGGAATTCACCTAAAACCTAATAAAAATCCCATTACCCTTCACCTTTACCGGATACTTCAGAGTCTCGCCAGAGTCATGTAGTTCAGAAGGTCGGGTGACCAGAGGAAAGGTCAAAGAAAAGAAAGATAAATCAAAATGAAATCCAGCACCGACTAAACACTTCCTGCCATCCACATGGTTACAAAATCAGTCTTATGCCAACCCAACCTCTGAATACCAACAAATTAAGGAGATCTCAAGAGACCAGAGGTAAAACTAAAGAGAGGAAAGAGGGAAGGATAGATGAAGCAGAGTGAGATCCAGACACTAGCACATCAGTAAAAGAAAAGTTATGGATCAAATTGATGGGAAAAAAACAGGGTTGAACCACCTCAAAGTTTAGCCCTCATGTGCTGTCTCAATAAGTACAGCAAACTTTCAAACACGTTCTTTTTTTGTTTTTTTTTTTGTTTCTAAATTCTCAAGTGACCACACGTGTGCCTTTTGTTGTTTTTCTGCATTCCTTTAGGGCTGGACTGCATCCACTCCTTGTGAAGCCTCATTGAATGAAAAAGATTCCACTTTCACTGCGTTTGGCTGGCCACCATTTCAGGGTGTACCGGAGCCAGCTGAGATAGGCTCCAGCACCCCCGCGACCCTTGTGAGGAGTAACCAGTCTGGAAGATGGATGGATGGATGGATTGATGGATTCCACTTTCATAGGTAGGACCACAACAAAAAATGCGTGTCTTCTGTCCGTCCTTGTTTTATGGGCATGTAGCGCCCTCTAGGGGATATATGGGAAATACTTTTTTTTTCCATTTTCTACATACTCCATGTTTGTTGCTTATTTGCAGCTCAGTCTTCTCATTTTTTTTTTTTTTTTTTTTTTAATGACAGGCACCTCCCTCTCCTCCACATACACACCTGAACAAAATCTTTATATTGTCTTTGAGTTCATAATTCAACTTTATAGAGAAAATGCACATTGATTTGATTGATTGATTGATTTATTTGTTCATTTTTCCTTTCGGACAGCATTGTGACAATCAGACATTTCCTCATACAATTATAACATATAATAACCGAAAAGAAAAAGGGCAGGCAGGAAGAAGCATAAAATAAAAGCATACATTAAAGGGACACTTGACTCATTGAGCCGTTTTCAGCATTAAAAAGTTTATATTTTGTCTCTAATTAATGAGGTAACTTCATTATTTTTCATGTACAAGTAATACCTTTAAAACAGGGGTGTCCAAACTACGGCCTGGGGGCCATTTGCGGCCCGACGTCCATTTTTTTTAGTGGCCCGCGACATATGCTAAAAATGGCATTTGACTCAGTTCAAATCAAATAAAAACAAAAATGTTTGGAGATGGTAAAACAACTTTCTTTTGAAAGAATATTGACGTCACTTTTTTTTTTGTTTTATTATTTAATAAAAACATTTTTTCCTCAAAAACAATCTTTAAAAATGAAACAATTTCATAACATTTGCCATGAGCTCAAATGATTTTTTTGGTTGGAAAAAAAAAAGGACTTTACTCATAATATTGCCTTTTTTGATTCAATAAAAATATGACTTCTGTTCAAATAATTCCATTAACAAAAATTAAACCTTGGTTGTAAACGTGCTTTAAAATTATACAAATTTACAAAAAAAAAAAAAAAAAAGCTTATTTCTTGGAATAAAATCAATTTCTTAGATTCAATAGTATATTTTATTTATGAAAATTCCTTGAAAAAAAAGTATTCAACCATCAAGGATATTGTTATTCAAAATTATGCAATTAAAAAAAAAATTCTTGGAAGAAAATCAACTTTGCTGAAATGATTGACTTTTTCATTAGTCAAATATATATTTTTTTAAAAAGTTCAACAAAAATCAACTCAATTATTAGGCACTGTTTTTCTTGAACGTGTTTTGACTTTATTATTCCCATGAGATTTTATATTTTTGACTTCATAAAACAGGTAAATTCTTTAACATTCTCCATGTTTTAATATAGTACAGTGCTGGTTTTCTTTCTTACAAATGTTAAAAAAAAAAACACACTGTTGTGTTTTGGGGTCTGCCATTGATTTCAACTTATTTCAATTTTGTTAATGGCGCGTGTTTGTGCTTCCCGCTATAAACAAATGGAGTCGTCGTCCTTCTGGCTGGCGGCCGCTGTCCTCGCCAGACGTAAACAAAGTGCTGTCGGGATCCATTTCGGGCCAGAACGAGAAAAAAACAAAACGAGTCTTTAATAACACGACGGCGAGGGCCACGCGTTCTAATTTCAAGCCTTCAAATCTTCCCTCCTCCAGTCGCCGCCCACAACGCCGACCGCATGAAGTGGCCGACATTGGAAAGGCGCTTGTTTGCCAGCCACGCTTGGCCGAGTCAACAACACAGCCGAGTGGAACAGGATGTGCCCGGCAGGGAAAAAAAAAAAAAATACCACCTTCACTGACGTCTGGCACAAGATGGAAGCCGGCAGACAATTAGAGGTCTTGACGGTGAACCCAATTTGTTTAGTTTTTTTTAGTAGTTGGAGGAGCCTGGCTTTCATTTTGGGGGCGTTTCTGAAGGCACGTCACAATAATCCGTCTGCTTTTGACATTAGTATTCAAATGATTATGCTCAGTGAAACTTTTTTTTTTTTTTTTTTTCTTCCTTGCTCTTATTCATTCCAAAATCAACAGACATCCAAAACAAACTGAGCACACAGAACCGTGCTGTCGAACCAGACAATCACACACACACAAAAAAAAAATAAAAAAATAAAAAATAAACTAGAGCTGCGAGCAGCTATAAAGGGCCCTCGCAGCCCGGGCCACGTTGGGGTCCTTGCACGTTGGGGTACTTGCACGTTGGGGTACTGGCATATTGGAAGCAAAATTTCTTTGAAAATGGCATAATAAACGTTTACATGTAGAATATTTTTTTTGCCAGTGTCTGTCAAGCTCAACGGATTTTGGTGATTGTTAAGACCTGCAAAAATCAGCGTCCTTATTTATTTTTAGGCAATGAGTTGCCCTGATTGGTATTTTTTTGTAAAAGTGTATATACACATCATCGCTCGTTGTACTCATTGCACAATGTTTACTTTTATTGTCCAAAGGGGCAATCAAAAATGAATAAAACAAAATGGAAACGTACATACGTTTGGATCGGTGTGAAGCCAGTGAACAATTTGAGTGGTGGAAACTAAAAGAATATTCATAAATGACTTAGTTATCACACTTAGAATGAGTGTACATTTTTTGGACAAAATACCGTATGTGGGGTATTTATTTTATTTTTTTTATATAAGCCTCAAGGGCTAGGTGGCGCTGTATTTATAACTGAATGTTGTCATAGAGATACCTTCAGGCCTTGATTATAAGCATACATGTCAAGTGTGGGATTTTTTTTGGAGCATGTACCGTGGAGTTATTAAGCATATCCTTCATCCACGATATTGCTTTTAATGTCCATAGAGGCTATCAAAAATAAATAAAAATATATATATATGTTTGGATAAGTCTGATGCCAGTGAACATTTTGAGTGGTGGAAACTAAAAGAATATTCATAAATGACTTCGTTATCACACTTAGAATGAGTTTACATTTTTTGTACAAAATACCGTATGTGGGGTATTTTTTTTTCATGCCTCAAGGGCTAGGTGGCGCTGCATATATAACTGAATGTTGTCATAGAGATAACTTCAGGCCTTGACGATAAACATACATGTCAAGTTTGGGATTTTTTGGAGCATGTACCGGGGAGTTATCAAGCATATCCTTTTTCATTGCGAAACACAAATTTTGATGCCCCGCCCTCATCATATAGTATTTCGAAAAGTCAAAATTTTTCCCCCTGTCGTTGGCTCAGGTCTTGACATGGTCCAGGCCAAGTCTTAACTCAGTCGCATGAAACGTGTAGGAGAGGTGGGCAAAAGTCTGCCCCCTGTGAACGTGCAAAAATCGTCAAAAATGGGACATTCAAAAATTCGTAGCTCACTTCCTGTTCATTTTAGCATATGGGTACAAGAGACTTTTTTGTAGGTCGTCGGCTCCCTCATACACCTAAAAATATTCGTCGTTCTTGCTTAAACGTACAACCGGGGCTGCTTCGTTAAAAATTTCGAGGGGGCGCTATTGAGTCATTTTTGTAAAAATAGCACAATCAACAATAAAATATTGCTCATTTTACCAGGCCAGATGTGTGTGCGAAGTTTCAGGAGTTTCTGTGCATGTTTAGACCCTCAAAACTGCCGTTGTTTTCTTGGCGAACAGCGCTTAGCCACGCCCACAGCAAGTCGCGAAAACTCACAAACTTCGTGTTGTGACATCATGAAGGCCGAAACCCTCATCTGAGCAAATCTGAGGTAGGTCCAGTTAACGTGTTTGGACAAAAACGTAGAAGAAAATTCGTAAGGAAAAAAAAATGCCACTAGGTGGCGCTATCAGTAAGATGAAATATAAGTTCGTAGATGTCTTTAGGGCTGGACTCTCATCAAATGTGTGAAATTTTGAGAAGATAGGATCATCTCGTTCAAGTTAATGCAGCTTTTATTGTCACGAAAAATCTTCAGACTTTGCGTCACCGTAGCGGCCACGCCCTTTGGCGAAAAGTTACAATATTCGGTGTGGGGCATCATCAACATCTTAAGGCTTTTCTGACCAACTTTCAACTGGATCCCTTCAACGAGCTCAGCGCAGTAGATAAAAACGTAAAGTATGACATTTATTGTCACCACTAGGTGGCGCTAAATGTATAACTGAATTTTATCATATAGATGTTTTCAGTCCGTGACTATTACGTTGCCTGAGAAGTTTGAGATTTTTTGGAGCTTGAACATGGGAGTTATTAAGCATTTGCTCTTTCTGGACAAATGAAATTTTAAAGACAATATTTGATGCCCCGCCCCCATCATATAGTATTTCGAAAAGGCAAGACTTTTTGCCCAGTTGTTCTCTCAGGTCTTGAGATGATAAATGCCAAGTTTGATGTGAATTGGATGAAAAATGTTTGCAGAGGGGGGAAAAAGCATGACCACAGTGAATGTGCCAAAATAGGCCAAAATTGGACATAAAAAAATTCATAGCTCATTTCCTGTACATTTTAGCTACATGGTCCCAAAAGACTTTTTTGTGCGTCTCGGGGTGCTACACGTGCCTGCCAATTTTCGTTGCTCTAGCTCAAACGTGCCGGGCTTGGTTTTTATTTTTCTACGCTAGGGGGCGCTATAGAGTCGCGTTGTTATGACGACTTCATAATATAAAATTTTTCGCCGGGCCTGAGGAGTGTGCAAAGTTTGGTGAGTTTTCGTGAATGTTTAGGTACTCAAAAATGCGATCGTTTACGGAGAAGAAGAAGAATAATAATAATAATAATAATAATAATAATAATAATAATAATAATTCGAACGAAAAACAATAGGGACCTCGCAGCGGTCGCTGCTCGGGCCCTAATTACAAAAGGTATGGTCATAAGGACCGCAGCATTGCGACACCTACAGGAAGTCAAATTGTGACGCAACTACTGGGACACGAAGCAACAAGTGAAAAGTTGTGGAAATTGGACAAAAGTATCGGGACACCTACGGGAAGTAACAAGCGGAGGAAAATGTGCTCAAAAGTACCGCAAGACCAACAGGAAGTTCAAACGATTAGCTAAGACAAAAGTATTGGGACGACAACATTAATGAAAAGTGAAAATCTTGCGCAATTTGGACAAAAGTACTGGGACACGTACAGGAAAAGAAAATGGCAAGTTTAGACACTTAACACAGTGAAAAATTGAATTTCTTCTTCTACTACTTTTTCTTCTTCCTTTTTTTCTTCTTCTTCTTCTACTACTACTACTACTACTACTACTTTTTTCTTCTCTTCTTCTCTTTTCTTCTTCTCCTACTACTTTTTTCTTCTTCTCTTCTTTTCTTTCTTCTTCTTTTCTTCTTCTTCTTTTTATACGTTTATTTATCTTCCTCTTCCCTTCTTTCCTTCTTCTTTTCCTTTTCTTCTTCTTTCCTTCTTCTTTTCTTCTTTTCTTCTCCTCTTCTTTTCTTCTTTTCCTTTTCTTCTCCTTCTTCTTCTTCTTCTTCTTCTTTTCTTTTCCTCTTCTTTTCTTCCTCTTTTCCCTTCTTCTTCTTCTTCTTCTTCTTCTTCTTCTTCTTCTTTTCCTCTTCTTTTCCTTTTCTTCTTCTTCTTCTTTTCTTTTCCTCTTCTTTTCCTTTTCTTCTTCTTCTTCTTTTCTTTTCCTCTTCTTTTCATTTTCTTCTTCTTCTTCTTTTCTTTTCCTCTTCTTTTCCTTTTCTTCTTCTTCTTTTTTCTTTTCCTCTTCTTTTCCTTTTCTTCTTCTTCTTCTTTTCTTTTCCTCTTCTTTTTATTCTTCTTCTTCTTTTCTTCTTCTTCTTCTTTTCTTTTCCTCTTCTTCTTCTTCGTCTTCTTCTTTTCTTTTCCTCTTCTTTTCATTTTCTTCTTCTTCTTCTTCTTCTTCTTTTCTTTTCCTCTTCTTCTTCTTCGTCTTCTTCTTTTCTTTTCCTCTTCTTTTCATTTTCTTCTTCTTCTTCTTCACACTTTCAAATAGAAAACAATGAATACAAAGCTCAACAAAATAAAAACAACATACTTTTGGACACCAACAGGAAGTAGCACGTTTTTTTTTTCTTCCCTTTATTAATTCCAAAGTTAACATCCAATTCAAACTGAGCACACAAAACAGAACCGTGCTGTTGAACAAGACAAAATTAAAAAGAAAAAAAAAAAAAGTCTAATCAGTCAGTAATTACGTTTTTAAATACAAACAAGGCTTGCTTTGGCTTAACCCTTATCAAAGGAAGTAACAAGTCAAGGAAAATGTGGAATTTATACAAAGTATCAGGACACATAAAATAAATCAAAAGTAATTTAAAAAAAATGTGGATCAAAGTGCTGGGACATTCATGGGATGTGGAAATGGGTGGTTTGGACAAATGTTTTTTGGACACCTGAAAGGCGTGGAAAAAAAAATGTGCCGACCAACAGGAAGTAAAAAGATGGATTTAGACAAAAGAATTGAGAAACCAACTTTATTGAAAAGTGAATAAATTGCTAGAATTTGGACCAAAGTTTGGAGGCACCTACAGGAAGTGACAAGTGCATAAAATGTGGACAAAAGTATTGGGACATCTACAGGAAGTAAGTGAAGAAAATTGGGAATTTATGAAAAGTATCAGGACACCTAAAGGAAGTAAAAATGTGTACATAAGCACCTACAGGAAGCGAAAATGTGCAGTTTGTAAAAAAAAAAAAAAAAAAATGTATTGAGACTCCTAGAAGGAAGTACAAATGGAAGAAAATGTGGGAAAAGTATGGACGCACGGACGGAACTTTGGTCAAGCAGCAGGGGGCGCCACAAGATAACTCAACAACTCTTCCTTTGAGGTCAATGAGTGCGAGTCTCCAAATGTACTTTCAAGCTAAACATTGCAGCCATCAAACAAGGATTTGACACAAAATAACAAAAATAGTGGCTTGCTCCCTCCCGCGTCCATTCTCTGCTCTTTCATTTCATTCAATTGTAGATATTTATTCTGTTAGCAATACTTATATTATGGTGCAAATGTTTCTTGGTTATGTATTGGTACACTGATTACTTATTCATTGCAGCAAATATTATATCATGTAATATTAATATCAGTTTTGTTGTTGGTACCAGAAGCAGGAACTGGAACAGTTTAGCTAATGTAAATGAATATAGTCAAGAGACTCAAATCTATTCAATTAAATTTACAGTAAATGTATTTATTTAATATGAAAAAAAAGTGTATGCGAAAAAAATGTAGCAATTTAGTGAGAATTAAGTTTATGTTTTTAGATAATAATATTTTGTAAATATATTGTTTTAGAATTCCAGCTTTTCTTTAAAAAAAAAACAACAACATGTTTTCCTTAAAATGAAATAACTTTTCCGCTTGATCATATTTTGTTATGTTTTTGGGATGGAAACTTTTTCTATATATATATATATATATATATATATATATATATATATATATATATATATATATATATATAGTCATTTTATCTTAAAAAGAAATAACTGTCTGTTCCCCAATATCGTGAAATTTTTGATTAAAAAAAGTGAGATTATAAACATTTTTAACCCTGAAAAATAAAACTATTATTCTTGTGATATTAGTTTCTGCCTTCTTCCTTGTAAAAAAAATAATTTAAAACACATCAAATAAATAAATAAATAAAAATGTGTTTTTAATTAATCAAAAAAAATTAAGATTGTGACTAATTTGTTAATAAAATATGACTTTCTTTTCACAAGATTTTCCTTCAGCATGAAAATCATTCACAATGCAATTTTATTCTTCTAAGATTGGGATTTTTCAGAAGATTTTTTTTTTTGTGCGACTTAAGTTCTCTCTCTCTCTCTCTCTCTCTCTCTATATATTTCTCTCTTTCTTTCCAATGACTTGTTTCGTTTGAGGTGATGGCGGCGTGACAAAAGTGCCCGTGCCAACACTGGCAGCTTTATTGAACTTTATTTAAAGCTGAGGGTTGGTAGGGAAGGAAACAAAAAAAAAAAAAGGAGGAGGAGAAGGAGGAACACAGCTGGTGGTTCCCGTAATGAAGCATCGCCATCGCTTCCTCCCGCTCCAATATAATTTTATTAGCCATTGTGGTAATTGAGGCGGTCTGTTAGGTGTTACGTGTTAATGTGTCTCAATTACAGACTTGACTCTCGGGGTCTCCTCGGTACAGTAAAGTACGGGAAGAGGAAGAGGAGGAGGCGGCGGCGGACGCACGCGTGACGGGAAAACAGTCAGGAATTTATTCCGCTAATTAAAGCAGATGAGATGATACTTTTCATACTTTGGACACGTATGTGCAGACGATTGGATACATAGCAGGCTGATTAAAATCTTTATTTCAATCTAGAGATGTTTTTTTTTTTTTTTTTAATCTGACGTGGAGTATTATGGCCACATTGAAAAATTAATGTATATAAAGGCAATAAAGTTGCAGTGTAATGAGAAAAATGTTATTAGAAGTTGTCTTTGTAGACTGTTTTTTTTTTTTTTTTAAATACAGTAGCATCATTTTGGATCCGGTAATATTGCCACATTATTTTTGTTTTATTTTATTTTTGTTTGTATGGCTTAATATTCCAAGAGTTCAAAGTCTTTTTTATTTTTTATTTTATTTTTTTTTAAGTAAGTAAAGTAGTGTGTTGCGATTGGCTGCCAGCTGAGATAGGCTCCAGCACCCCACGTTGTGAAGAATAAGCGGTCGATGGATGGATGGATTGATGGATAAAGTAGTATGGGTTTAAAAAAAATCGAATAATCGAAAAAGAATCGATTTGCCTTTTTGAGCCTGATATCGATTCATAAAACCAAGAATCAATTATTTTAATACGTCCTTTTCCCATAAATTCATAAGAAAGTAGAATTTTAAGGCCAAATTTTAGTTGTATTTTACCGTTTTCCTAAAATTTACCGCTCACATGAATTTAAAAGTATTTTTTTTAACATTTATGAAAGATCTGACTTATTGCACTTTTAAGACAATTCAGAATCGTTTTCATTTATATTTACAATTATTGAATTCAAACGATGAAAATATTTCCATCTCATCCTTGCTGATGTCAATGTTTGTGTAACACTTAATAGATAAACACATTAATAAAGTAAATCCAAGCAATTACTGCCTCCGCAAAATGTTAAGTTGGAATTTAATGTTTGTGGAGTTTTTAATCATGTCGTTGATATTTAAGAAGAATTGATGTTCCATAATTAATCAATTTCGGATTGAATACAAGTTAGTCGAATCGAATCGAACTGAACTCTTGTGAATCAAAATTGAATCAATTGAGACAATTTTAATTGATACCCTAGTATGTACAGTCCCCTCAAAAGAATTGGAAGGGCAAGTTCAATTGTCGTATTTTTCGTTTGAAACGTTTTGCCACGCCTTTATTGCCTCGATCGATTCTTGTTTGTTTCTGTGGGTTTCTTCCGTCTGGAGATAAAATGCATGATCTGTTGGGTTCAAAAGTCCGGTGAATGACTCAGGCAATCGATGACCTTCGAAGAAGTTGTTGTGTTGGCAGCGTGTTAGCTTCTTCCCCTGACTAGTCTGTATGCATTTTTTTCTGTAAAATGACAGACAAATTGGTTTTGTAGACTTGCAA